>NC_046225.1:11418236-11528236 GCF_009819885.2 Catharus ustulatus
TCGAGAGCAGACAGATGCTTTAGGAGCTTTGGTGGTCATTTTTCTGCAGAAATTTAGCAAGATTGAACTCCTTGGTCATGGTTGGACAAGTTCCAGCATTCAGGTTCATCCCTTAGTGGGTTTTGGGACTATTTTCCATTGAATTAGAATTTTTATTCCGTACTGTTAATAGATAGACATGAAGAATCTCCTTGGCTTTGGTGTCATTCCCAATCTGGGTGGCTAAGGTGCAGGTTTTTTGTTTGTGTGTTTGATTGCTTCTTTCTCTCTCCAAACCATGTGACATCAATGGTAACAGAATAGCAAGACCATTGAAATGGTTTTCATTATTTTGGAAGGTACAAAATGGATAAAGCAAAGAATAAATGTAAAAAGAGCCTTGACTATAAGGATCTTGTAATACCTTTGGGTAGATGGTTTGACCACCTCAATAGAGAGGCTACTAGAAACTTGTCAGTTCTTTCTTTATATGGTTTCACAGGATGAAAAACAATTCTCCCTTATCCAGGAGAGGAAACTTCTTCCTCCCACCCAAGCTAGGGAAGTCTGTCTTTCCTTTTCTGCTCTTAAGAAATTGTCTTAGCATGCCTAAACTTACTGCTGAGGCATCCCACCAAGCGAGTCGCCACATCTTCCTGTTCCTTGCAATGCTTCATTTTGCCCACCTTTCCTGCCTCAAATCAGGTCCCAGAAATTACCTCCACCCTCCCGCCCACGGGGTTTTTAGCGCCCAGACGGTGTGCATACCGATCCCCTGTGCCGAGGCTGATGGCAGCTATTCACAGGTGCTGCCAGGTGGATCAACGCCCTCTCCTCCACTCTCCATCACGGGCCACACTATGGAATGTGTGTTAGCTAGGCATGCCACTTGAGGAAGAGACAGAAAGGAGAATAAGGAAGGGTAGTTAAAGAAAAATAGGTAAGAAAAGCTGTTTTACAATGGAGCATTTTTCCTGGACAAGCCCTTTGGCGGGGCAGGTGAGAAATATTGTTTAATGGTGTACTTGGCAGCAGCAGGGTGGAGAGTGAGGGACTTAAGGTTTTCACCAAGAGAAAGAGCACTGGGAAGGCAGAAACTCTTAAAAAACAAACCAGTGAGGTTTGGTAGAGGGAACAGAAAGCTCAGAAGGTGGCCTGCAAGGGGAGAGAAGGTAAGGAAGCTAAGTAATGAAAAGATGCAAAAGAGAAGTTATATTGCTGGAAAAGATTGCAATGTCATTTGAAAGACCTGAGAGATGCCATGCAGCAGCAAATCTGAAGCTACTCCACTCACTGTGTGGCATAAGAAGCGTGCCATGGATTCACAGGGGCTTGCAAGTGTCAGGAGTGTGCCTGCTGATGCCTGGGTGTGTGCTGTAAGCTAGAGGTGGTGCAGCCCCTTCTGACAGCTGTGCTTCTCTCACTGCCTGGACAGTGTTGGGTGCACATTTTACACAGCATCTTTGGGGCTGCTTCCATTTCTAGGGAATCCAGCTGCTCCACAACACAAACCAAGCCATGGTGCTTGGGAATAGGATCATTTTGAAAGGACAGGCCCAGCTTCAAACACACCAAGGGAAGTACTGGCAAAGGGAAGGTCTTTTGTGGAGTGGCATGTCATGGTCTTGGAAGTTGTGCCCTAAATGCTCATTCCACCAAGACTGGTGAATTTGTTCAGTGGGAAGGTAGTAAACGAGCAGCTGCTGGGCTCTCCTTAAGTTCTAGAGTGATTCACTTGGTATCATCTGTGATGCACACAACAAGGCCCAAGAAGGGTGGCTGTAAAGGGTTGACCTGGCTATTTTGTAAAAAATACCGAATTGAATTATTGAAATTTGATAGGCTAGAAGGAGAAACAGGGTTATGTATTGCATTTCAATTCTGTAGTCGAATAGGTGCAAAGATAGATGGCTTGTTACTTCACCACAGTGTATTTTGTAACCCTGTAATACAGGCTTTTTGGCTAATTTCTGATAGAGTGGAGGAAGCAGGTTTATTGTCAATCCTTGCCTGCTGAAACTTGCATCTTCATTTCATATGTGTTATTAAAAAATAAAATAAAATATAAAAAGCCTGACTTGCATGTCAAGCTTCCATTTCATTCATTTGTTCAAATACCAAAACAAGGCAGTTATTACACCATGAAATAGAAAAATCTGATTAAATCACAGATTTGTGCAAATGTCAGTTGGAAAAATGCTTCATAATGCATTAATAAGATTTAGAAGAGAAGATTTTAGGCAGTCTGAAAAACACACCCACCTAGTTCTGTATTGTAATTTATTGGCAGGACACCTTGTGAAAACCAGTTGTCACACTGACAAGGTTCCTTATTGGCAGCATCTAATTATCTAACATATAATATTACTTATCATGTTTTTTTCTTTCTTCTCCCGTGGTGAGCAAGTGCTTATCGATTACAAGGAGGTGGGTGGAGTTAGGGCGGGACAAAGGGTAGAAATTACCTTATCACTGAGAGTATCAGTAGTGTCAGTCTTCAGTGAGCAACAGCCTTCTCTTAGAGACAGCTTTGGCTCTTACAATGTGTGATTTTTATTTACCTGTCTCTTGAAGCTTGCTTGATTTTCCACTACAGATGAGCATATATTCTCAGAAAGGCAGCTGGTTGGCATTTTGGTGGAGCAAATATGGAAGAAAATAGAGAAGGCCATGGCCTTGCAGAAGGCAAGATTTTGTCTATCTGGATGATTTTGTTTGTGGCATTAATTTTGTTGCCTTCGGTGTTTCGAGTGTCACTGGGGATTTCTCATTTCTATGTGGAAATTTTAATTAAAGTGTTAGAGGTAAGTTGAGAAGTGGGTTCAAAAGGTATGTGTTTCTACAGGACATGTTTAATAAAAAGATAAAGATCTTTATATTTGATAGAAATGCCATAATGTCAGCAAAAAAAAATATCCATTAACTTGCATGTTGTTTGCAGCTTTACTTTATGTGATAATCTTTTGAGAAGTGTCTTTAATGCTATCTAGTTATGTGCTGACTTATAATCTGCTACTGGTTTGAGGGGTTTTGGGATTAAAGTAGAGATTCCATGATATTTTCTTTCAGTTCATGCTTGTTAGAATGCTTCATGCAAACAGAATACTATATATTTATATATAACATTCTACTTGCAAGTAAAATGACAAGTATAAAGATCTATTAGTTTGTGGGAGTTGGTAAGTAATAAAAACATGTATTTTAGATGTATATAAGTTTCAGTTGTTTTATTTGGATTGTTTTAATGGCATGGAATTAATATTCCAGGCAAGAACACTGATGCTATGTGTTTGCTTCACCCAGTTATAAATCTGGGGTATCCAGCAGTTAAAAGTTCTGCTGTACAAGACTCTTAAGGAATCTGTGTGAAACCTTCTAAAAGTGTAATTTTTATAGAGAGAAAAAGGTCATGGCTAGGATCCTGATCCCGCTTCTATCGGTAAAAGGTTTCTGGGGCTTTTTATAAGCCAGAATCCCATTTAGTTTTTCAAGTTTGACTCTGGATATCCATTATTAGCCAGAAGTAGGTGCTGTGAATTCATCACATTGAACAGTGAAGCATTTTCATTTTCCAGTAGATTAACTTTGTGCTTCTGGCATAAACCTGCTTTCTGTGAATATACTTCTACTTGTGGCAGAAAACATGTTACTGTGGTTGTTGCTATTATTATTATTATTAAGCCATTGGAGTAATCTGTTTTGCAGTAGAACATCTGCAACGGTGTGATACAGTTAATATCGTGACCATCCTACCTTGCCAATTCTGTCTTTTATTCTTCTTATATTCTCTTTTGTTTGCTGTTGTTTGGAGAGTTTTGTTTGTTTGTGAGTTTGAGGAGGTTGTTTGTTTTATTTGTTTTAATACTGTTTAAGAGCTCTTGGACAGTATCTGCCTTCAGCTGTATGAACATTATTTAGCATAGTGCACGTGACTGCAAAATTTAGCGGTTACTTTTTTTTCCCGATACTGATGTCAGGGGGCAATGACTGCCTGCAGTGGCTGTATGTAATATTGACCTTTATATGTGAAATATTTTTTAATCAGACAGTGGTATGCTAATTAAATTCTTATTCATATCCTAATTAAGAGCTGCTCTCATATCAAACCTGTCTTTGACACATTTGCTGCTGCAGTTGGTGGGCATCAAAATAATTTCTGGGAGCTTTATCCCCTGTGCATTTCCCAACTTTAAGAGATGTTTGACCCACTTAGAGTGTATTTTATATAAGAAGACACTTCTCTTTCATAAAGCACATGAAGTGTTTTTCTCTCCACAGTTTTTGTAACAGGTTATGAGCATGATAATTCTGTGCTAACAATGTGGAGGATCAATGTATTGAAAAATACATAAGTTAATTGTTACATGATCAGCTATAGCCTCTTGTGTCCAGTTCCCTGTTGCCACAGCAGCTAATAACAGAAACAGCACAACTCCATGCACTGCTGTTTAGGCTGGCTCATTTTCTTCTTTTGTTCAAAGTTGTTCTCTAATTGTCATGTGGGCAAAAAAGGAGCTGCCTCTGTCTCCATCTTACAATTAACTCCAATGGTTTTCTTTGAAGTACTATCAAATGCTTCTCATTGTGCCACAGGAGTAGCTAAGAGCAATCTTGGTGGGAAATGGGAGGGAGAAGGGATGGAGGGGATGTTAGGTCCCCTTTGCTTGTAATGTGGCCCTCTAGGCTCTTTGGAAGAAAGGGTAGGACTGGAAAATGCTGGGTTAAAGCTTGTGCATAGAATTGCTGGGCCTATTCTCAGAGTCCTGGGGCTTTTTCACCAGAATACCACCAGAATACCAAAACTGCAGCTTGGGATAAGTCAGCTTTAAAGCAGGCTTGTTTGAGACATGAACAAGCTGACATTGAAAGCCCAGAGAGGTGTTGACTGGTTTCTAGCTGTGGTGCTGTGTTCCTGTGATGTTGCTAATGGGATGGTGCACAGAGAGCATCCGTGGTTCCTGTTGTCCTCTGGAATGGGGAAACAGGATGCCTTCCCAGAGAGCTGAGCTGGAAATGCTGCAGATGCTTAGTCATGTATTAGCACACAACTGACTGTATTGCAGGAATATCACTGCTCTAGGAAGGGCCAAACAACTGGGTGATGCTTCAGCAAAAATCCAACCTTGAGCACTATGGCTGGTCTCTCCACTGTGTTACATTTGACTTAGTCGGTTATGAAGACCAGCAAAATTAACAGAAAACTTCTCACCTGAGGGGTTTCTTTATATCTGTTTCTTACAGCAGAGCAGAGGGAAAGCATGTTTTACTTTCCTCCATGTTTGGCAACTTGAGAAAAATAGAAGAGTGGAGACTGAAATCAAGGACTTTAAAGTAAAAAAATAATTTTAAAAGTTTTGTTTTCAAAGAAAATGCATCTTTAGATCTTGCTTTATTTGTTGGGATCGAAAAAGGTGTTTCAGAATAAAACCCAAGTTTTCAGATCTATCACTAAGCAATGAGTAATGTTGGCATATGATGAGATAAGTCACTGATTTCTTGACTTCACTGAAGTGTTTTAGCACTGTGAATGGTGATTGGAATAAATGGCAAAGATGTAATCATGTATGGAAATAATTTTTGACTTCTGCTGTTTTTCTGTCAAGGAATCTCTATACTTGTTCTTTTAGAAAGAAAATAAATCATTTTATAAAAGCAAGATTTAAGGTTTGAAAATTTGGGGTGACTTGTTTTGTCTGCAGATGCTTTTTGTGGTGTTTTTTTTTGGTTTTTTTTGAGGACATATGGATAAGGTAATAGCAAAAGACATTCAATACAGCAGTTTCTCAATTGCATGCCTATTGGCCTATTATTATTATTACTACTACTACAACACTTAATTTACCCTTCAAATATTTCTGGAAATGATAGAGGTGAACGTGGTTTGGATTTTGTTAGTGTTATTCTTCCACATACGCTTGTAAATTTTGATTTGTAAATAATGTCTTTTCTCTGAGCTTTGTCTGTCCTGGAGTCTGTGGGAGATAAGAATAGTAGCAAATCTGTGCCAGGGATGTTACTCCAGTGATTGCAAAAGATGCATTTGCTAGGATGAAATCTATGCCTTGCTCACAGAGGCCTGTGAAGAGACAAAGAAATACATGAAACAGCTGCAGCTCTATTTGCCAAGAAAATTCTGAAGTTTTTCAGTATCTGAACTTCTGTATGAAATTGGAGCATTGTTGCACTGTTGCTTCTTGAGAAAAAGAAATCAGCCAGCTGAAAATTGTGAGTAGTTTTTGCACTGAGAGCTCACTTGTACACGGAGGCAGCTTGCTGTAAACTCCTGCTGGAGTATGGCAGATATTGCAGACACTTCAGCTGGTGAAAAAATGCTCTGCTGTGCATTTAAATACATGGTTATCCTTAGCTGGCCTCTCCATCAAAACCCAAACAAATTATACCTGTGCTTTTATCCCAAACCAACCCTTCTCAACCCATTTCATAGTTCTCATGGAGCAGCCAGGAGATTTGTGAGTCCTTTTCACAGCCTGAGGGTGGACACTCACATCCTCTCAGACGCTGAGCATAATAACACTCTCCATGTGGTCTGGGTTCATGTTTGTGATGGGCAAGGAGAAGTGAGGCCAGGCAGAAACCACTGTTGGATGAAGAGGTCACAAGTGCTTGATCTTGGTGATTTTAGTTTGTGCTGAAAACCTGCCAACCTTTTCTCTTTGCTACCAGAGTGGAAGACTTTACATAGAGAAATTACCCCAAAGCCTTTGTCACACATGAGGGAAAGATTCAGAAAAGTTCATATAATGAGTGATTACAAAAATATTTTCTGTGAATATTTGATATAAGGTAGCAAAATATGCAAAAATAGACAAAACTGAATTATTACATAGTATGGAAAAATGGAATACTGAGCTGTGCTTGAAAGTGAAAAGGGAAGAAAAATCCTGCAAGAAATGAGATGTCAGGAAATGAACATTCCACATTGTATTTCATGGCATGTCCTGTGAAGACAGTAATTAATATAATGAAGTATTGAGCACCCTCATTTTGTTTAGAATGTAATTACAGGAAGCTCAAACAAATGGACTGTTGGAGTTAAGCTGTCAAGTGTTCAGTATTGCAGGTGGGATAAACCGCGGGGTTTTGGACTCCTCACATCCTCATCACTTCAGAAATGGGAGTGAGGAAAGCGCAACGGCTGAGTTCTCATTCAGTCAGCAAACGTAGGAATGAAGTTGCTACATTTAATACTTAAATTCTGTGTTAGTTGCAACATCTGTGTTTTTTTTGTGAGGTATTTAAAACATCCTTTCATTACAGTTTTGCAACAAAGACCAGCGTGACAGCTCTGTCTCAACGCTGTGCAATACAAAGGCGATGGTGATCACAAAGCCTTATTTCATTTTTGAAAACAGATTATACAGATGCTACCAAATGCAGAACAACACAGTGGCCACTCCAGAGTTAATTAGTGCAGAGTTTGACCCAGACAGATGGCTTTGACAGGTGTCAGAAAGCCTAAGACCTGGGTGACTGTACAGCTGTACTCCCTCCTCACTGCTTGTGCTTCAGCCTCCCTTGCCAAGCCACGAGTTAGGAAAATTTTGTGTTCCAAGATGGTTTGTGGAAATATATTGTCTTTTTTCTTGCTCACACGCTCTGCCCAAAGCTTTCCCATGGTAAACCTCAGTTCTTGTAGGAGAGAAAATTGATAACTGTTCCTTAAGCACCTGTTCTGTGCCAGTCCAGACTTTGTAGATGCCTGTCTTAATCCATCTCAGCCAGCTCTTTTCCAAGCTAATGAGCCCTGTGTAACTGTTCAGGCTTTGAAAGCTCTTCCTCATCTTCCTTGGACACTGCCTTTGTAGCCTTGACTATTTACTTAGTGTGCCATTTTTGCCTTACTCTCTCTCTGTGCTAGGAGGCAAGATTTGATAATTTACTAGTAAGCTTTATAAATTTTGTTGGTTTTGACTTCTCTTGCTCATTTATTCTCCTGGATATTCTCTTCTTCTGGATATTCTCTTCAGGATAGTATGAGCAAGCTCATTTCTGGCAGTGCTGGCCAGCTGACAGGTGCTTTTTTGTGTAGGAGGACAATGATAACCAAGATAAGAGTGGTAGACAGAATGCAGGAAAGCAGAGACTAAGGCAGAAGGCTTTATTTGTCAGTCTCAGATATTTTATATTTTATATTTTTTCCTCCTCATACCATGCAGCTATCTTAGAGGATACTGGGGGAGGCATGAGGACTAGCAATATTTTGTAGAGAGGTTAAATTTGCCATGTCTGTCTTTCTTCTCTTTTGCAATGTTCCTGTACCTGTTCTGTATGTTCTTTCATTTCTCAGTGTGTGGGATGCTGTTTTCATGACATCCCCTGGCTCCACCATTCTGAATGACTCTCCATGTGTTGCAAAAGATTGAGAGAGATGATGTACCTGTTGACCTTTTCAGGAGAATAATTGGGAAGTATAGACAAGATGATGGTCTGTGGTGCAGGTTTTTAAATTTCTTTTTAGGGGGGTTGTTTGCTTTTTGGTGTTATCAAAGACAGTTTGTATGGAGTTTAAAATACGCATCAAAGCCTATTTTACCTTCACTTTTTGATTTTCTTTTATGATGGCTGGTAAAAAAAAAAGGTCAGCTAAGGGCAACTAAAATATCCTAATTATGGCAAGGCAAAATGTCCATTTTGTTACTGACTTAACTTTAATAACTACAGAGAGAGCTGGTAGAGAGCATGCAAAACTTAAGGGCGGCAAAAAGCTGATAGTTGTTTGCACATGAGACATGTTGTAATGTAGTGAAGACTATTTGAGATCAGCTTTGTGGTGACTTGTGTGGCTGCATATGTCAGCTACAGGGAAATACAATGTTTAGCAAGAGTTTATATGAAGCAGATGGATTATCCTTATCTGTTGGAGATAGCAGATGAAGGCATAAATTGAGCCTTTGATAATGAGCAGAACCTGCTCTCAGGTGTCCTGTGCCCTTTGTTATGTATTTGACATAAATGCAGACAGATTTTAGTACTTAAGAGAGCTATTATTTATATGTCTATGTATGTATGATGAAAACATTCAAAACTAGGCAAACTTCAAAAACCAGGCATATTTTTATATTTGATTTTGCTAAGGGAGAGTTTTATGATGCTCTACACAAGGAGAAACTCAAAAACATTAGTACAGGGGAGGATGAAAGGTCGGTACCAAAGCTGCTATCCTCTGAAATACTATTGGTACAAAATGTTGCCAGCTCTGTTTTCTGTCAGAGACAACTTGAATGCCCTCAAAATGAGGTAATCTCTTTTATTCTTTAAGAGCCATTTTTTAGATCTATTTTTCTGGCATGCCTGTAATGTCAGGGATACTATTTTGTATGATCCTATTGCTTGAAGCCAGCTGGCGAAGAGAGAGTTTTGGACACATTGGATCTTATAGAGTCTCATTGGTAGCTCAGTAGTTTGTTGGACCCCCAGAAAAAAAAACATCTGCCTGTGTCCTGAAAAGAAATTTGAGCCAAGCAATTTTTCCTGGAAATGGCAAAAAGTAGTCTATGTAACAAATGAACAGGAGATGTGCAAGGCATCCTTCATGCTGAATTTGAAAAGGGAAAATCCTAGATCTGTCAGGGTAAAAGAAGCTCAGACAATTCACCTTAAGTAATTACAGAATGTCTGGAACTGTCAAAATGAAAACCATCAGCATCTACTTTTCTTGTTTTGGGAACAGTGGGCCACCCTGCAGATTGAGGAGGGAGTAAAAAAGCAGAAGGCGATGGCACCTGAAAATCTAATCTCCTCTGGTAAGATCTCTGGATGAAGGGGACACAGTACTATTTATCTTGTAAAAAGGCAACTCTTTTAACAATCTTACTTAGGATTTTGATGAGCAAATATCCATTGAAGTTACAAAACTACATAAGCATGTTATAAAAAAGATAATCTCTGAGTTTTGTGAATGAAAGGAATTTGAGACTAGTGTGGGTATAGAAAGACATTGCTGATAAACATTTGGGAAGCATCCCTGTTTTCATAAGTGTTTTTTGCTTTCTGGCTTCATCAGCTTTCTCTTTACAGGATTGGGAGGAATGAGTGTTAGTGTTTGACATGGGTTTGCATGGTTATCTTTTGCTTCTTGTAACTCCTAGCATACAAAAAATCTAGGGTCTCTCAAGTGAAAGAGTTACAGCATCCCATGAATCACACTTACAATTTGCACTCTTTCCTAGACATGAGGGTAAAATCCAAATAATTGTTTTCCCCAGCTGTTTTACTTTTCTTCTTTGACCAAAGAGGAGTGGGTTAAGCTCGCATAGTTATCCTTTTACTTGTGCCATTTTTAGTCATTAGTCATGTAGGCTGCTTGATTTGTCAGCTAATGATTTTCTGGTCTGATGGTTTCCTGGGAGTTGAAGGTTTTACTGAAGTGCAAATGGAGGAAAGATTTGTGATTCTGATCAGGGGGAGTTAGGTTGATCAAGATAAATTGAGTGTATTTTTACCATGCATGTTTAATGTCATCCAATACACCCCCTCAAAAAAAACCAAATTACTGTGCGGGGGTGAGGCAAACAAAAAACCCCAAGTGTTAGCTGGTATGAACCAAGAGAATTTTAGTCACTGTAACCAGCCAGATAAGAATCTGGTCTCAGAGTGACCTCAGCAGATAGCTGAGACTTGCTGTATGTCTTCCTATGGGGTGTGATTTTACAAATAGCAGAGCAAGAATGTCTTGTCATTCTTCCTGCATGATGGGTCTGTGTAATGATTTGTATGTCTGGGGCAGGGGGGAAATCCAGGAAATTTCAAGCTTCTTGGTAGTGAAGTGACTCTTAACAAAGGAATGGGGAAGATAGAAGGTTCCACCAAAAAAAAAAAAAAAAAAGGCAGAGGAAGATGTCTTCTACAGCTGAGAAACAATAAAGTTAATCAACAGCAGCAAGAACAACTATCATACAAACTCTGCCTGAATTGAGTCAGGGCACCAGGAGGGATCTGCCATATTGGCAGTGTACAACTGACATTTCTATGTGTGAGTACCTATGTTATTTGGTAAACACCAATGAAGTAGATGTTGTGCTCAAGGTTTTATTTGCAACTGGATCAGAATCCTTTTCTCCTTCCTCAGCAATTTAGGGGAGTTATATGACATAGAATTAGAGAAATAACTTGTGGAATGATCTGTCAGTACATAAATGAGGCATAGCAATGCCATTATGATGCTCGAGTAGAAGAGCTGTTTCTAAAAATCATGTATATTTCACTGTCTTTGGAATCCATATTGTTCATTTCACCATGTGGAAGGAAGGCTCATTTCCTCGTGCAGGGATCATCCAGAGAGATGAGACCCCCATGGAAGAGGAGGTTGCTGGCCGGTGCCAAGGGTGTTTCAGCCTTGCTGATGTCATGTACTTCTCCAAGAAGGGCTGTGAGGCAGTTGCAGAAGATGAAGTCACTCGCCGGTTCTCCTCCGAGGAGCTGCTGTCCTGGAATCTCCTCAGCAGAACCAATGCCAACCTGCACCATGGCAGCTGGAAACTGGCTGCTGTGTGGGTCACTGGCATCCTCATTCGGTATTGCCTCCTGCTGCCTTTCCGGTGAGCCAGGCAGACTTGGTGGGATCTTTTGTCATGGTTCTTTTTACACAAGTTGAGAAATAATGCACTATTGGCTAGTACAGGAAGGAGAACCTGGCATGACCTTTGCAAGAAGCCATGTAACTCAAATATCCTGTTAAAAAATAGATTTCCCATGTTCCATTTGTTTTATTAGTAATTAATTTGCTTTAAAAATCCAGCAAAGCTGGATTAAAGAGTTTGTGTGCTAGTTAGCTAGTGGTTTGTTGCTAGTTAGATGCTGTTAATGGTGGAAGGAGGCGTTGTGAAGTGGATCAAAGGGCCAGATAAGAATACCTTCTTGATTACTCCTCCAGTTTGGCTTCTTGGCATTTAATTGAGATTATTTTACTTTGTAGCATCTGCTTGTCTGTTTTCAGCATCCTGTTGCTGGTGTTGGCCACTACAGTGGTAGGACAGTTTCCAAATGGCAGGTAAGTGTTGCTGAGGGCTCCTTCAATTTCTTCTGTGTTTATTTAAGGACTTGAACTGGTAGTTGAAACACTCTGCTGAAGTCCAGGGGATTGATCATGGGGTGACTTTGTCTTCTGTAAAATTTTGTCTCCTGTAAAATGAGTGTTGTGAGAGAGGGTTATGGCAATGGCATCTGAAAGCAGACATGAAGTGTGAGCCTTAGTATGGTCTTTGTAGTAACAGCAATTGGGGGTAACTCAGAGAGTTTTCATTGCATGTGTGACTCCACAGAACTGGAAATGTATTTATGGCTTCATTTCTTTTAGAGTTAAAGGCTGGCTGAGCAACCAGGTCCAGATGATATGTGCCACCTTAGGTATCCGATGTCTGAGTGGCCTTGTTCACTTCCACAACAGGTGAGTGCTGCCACCTTGCCCTTGTTAGTCTGGAATTTGTTTCTTGCAGCATTTAACATCTCGAGTTTTGGAGCAGGATTCTTATTCCATTACTGCTTGGATCCAAAAAGCTGCTTGGATCATCCAGACCCTCTCAGGATGTTCACATGCCTTCCAGTGTTTCCTGTTGTGTATTGGCATGGTGTGCGTAGATGATTTACTGTCTTCAATCATTTAGATGTTTTTCAGTGCTTGCCACTTGATTGGGCCTGCAGTCTGGAGAATAAACTTTAACTAATTACTTTTATGGTTGTTACTGCAGGGAAAACAAACCACAGCGAGGAGGCATCTGTGTAGCCAACCACACAACTCCATTGGATGTCCTAATCCTGGCCAGTGATGGATGCTATTCCTTGGTATGAGCAAGACAGTTGGTAAATATCAGCAGTGTTGAGATACCCATAGATGTAGTGTTGGGTAAGAGGATAAACTTCCTGGTAGAAAAATTGGGATTTGACAGCATTCAAACTCACATTCTGGACTGCAAAAAACCAGATGCAGGCAAGTGTGTGCACATTTATGACCAAGGGGATTGGTATAATTTGTCAGTAAGCTTAGAAATGGTTGTATCTGTGTTTAGAATTTAATCATTTAAATGTGTGTGTGTATTTGCTTTGTAACAAGTTGGTTTTGGGCTTTCAGGTTGGCCAGGTACATGGAGGGCTTATGGGACTTATTCAAAAATCCTGCATGCAAACCTCTCAGCATGTCTTGTTTGAACGCTCGGAAATGAAAGACCGTCACCTGGTGAGGAAAAAGTAAGGTAGTGAGGTGTTTGCTTCATTGTCTGATCAGGTCTGGTAATTTGTCATCAGTGCTGTCTTTTTTTTGCCATCAGTTGTCTTTTTTTTTTTTTTTTTTTTGTTATGTATGGTGTTTTGATTTTGTTCTTTAATGCAGGCCAAAGAGGAGCTCCATGCTCTTGAGCTGTAGGAAAGACAGTTGTCTTGGAAAATAACAGATTTTAGTGCCTGTAATCTGCTAAGTGGTGATATTTGTGGCTTTAAGGGATGCAGCAAATGTAGTAAGGTAGTGACCTGTCACTTAACTCAATGTGGTGAATCATTAAATTCATGTAAAATGGATGTTGTGAACCTAGAAAGCATGAAAACTAGAAATTTGGAATATATTTCAGTCTAAAGAAAAGTTTGACTGCATTCACAGTGAAATATGGGAAGTTATTTTCACATGTTTTAGATAGCACCATTCTCTGCTTAAAATGATTAAAAAAAAAAAAAGAGCTTTGTAGAAAATCTACTTTTTTAGCTAGCAAGAGATACTGAGATAAAGGCCTGAAACCAGAACATATTCCAGCTGCAGCAACTGACTGGGCAAAGGGCAAATGGGCAAGGGCTTTTCTTGTCCTATGGGAGAGGCAATGGATGTTTAGATTACTGGACAAATACAAAATTTCAGTGTATACTTCATATTTATTTTCTCTCCCCAGAATCAGAGAACACATTGCAGATAAGGCCAAGTTACCCATTTTAATTTTCCCAGAAGGTAGGAAGCAATTGTATTGATTTTATTGCTTTTCTCACTTCTTGCCATTGAGTACAGTTTATTTTATCCAGTCTTTGGAAGTGAGGTGTTTGTTTTTAGTTTGTAGAATTAATTAGCTCTTGGGAGATATTAAAAGTCAGATTCTAGTATTTTACAAAGTTTCATGAAGTTTATTTGCTTTAGCATATAACATAATGAAGGCATACAAGGCTCTGGGATTATGTTCCAGAACTAAAGCTTACTTTCTCCTATAACTAAGTCTCCTTAAGACAGTTTAGGATTCATTTCCTGATACTTTTCTCAGAGTGGATTAAGCCCTTCCTCTATTTTAATTCTGACCAGGCACCTGCATTAACAACACCTCGGTAATGATGTTTAAGAAGGGAAGCTTTGAGGTAGGAGGAACCATCCATCCAGTAGCAATCAAGGTACTGTAACTGCAGTTTTCCAAACATGTAAGGATTGTTTGCAAATGCTTCTCATGACAGAGAAGCTGTTCATGTGTAAGCCTTGAAAAGAGAAATGTTTGGTGGGCATAAAGTACCAAGAGACAGGCACTTGTTGTGGTTTTAAGCAGTGTGGGAAACATGTCATTTCTGTCCTGGCTCTTGGGTACTCTGAGGATTAAAGTTTTCTTGGCACTTTCAAGTTTTTCTGAGTAGCTTTAGCCAGGTCATTCTAGATCTGGAAATATAAGTTACTTTTTCTGGAACTATAATATAGCCTGATCTTATGGAAGTTGTTAAAATTGGTAGGAGCATTGTCAAGGAAACCTTTGTATGCATGTATGTAGATTACAAGTTTTTATATTTTGAATAAGTCTTCTGCAATAGTTGTGTTTTAACAAATCTGTCACAGTTTGGGGTCATTGCTTGTAAAGGCTAACTGTTAGAAACTTGCAATAAATATTGGAGCTTTACTCTGAATTTACTGATGCTTTCAGGAGGTGTGATTAGATTTGCCCCTTATTTAATAGGTTGAATTGTGACTTTGTAGCCAAAAAAAGAGAGCAGTTTAAGTGATTTAAACCAAGGCAGCTTATTCTTCTTATCTTCCAGTATGACCCCCGCTTTGGAGATGCCTTCTGGAACAGCACAAAGCATTCCATCATGACCTATGGTTTTAACGTGTTAACCAGCTGGGCTATTGTCTGCAATGTGTGGTACCTGCCACCGATGGTCAAAGAGGTTCTTTCTCTTTTGTATGTTTTCAAAGTGCTTGGGAAATGTTGTCTGGAAGGAGGTCTGCATTACCACACAAGGTGTTCTGATTCTTTACTGGTCACCTAATGGACAGAGGCCAGGAAGCAATGTTACAGTCTTAATTTTGAGCATGGATTTGTGTGGGATGGATCCCCTGCTCTGGCCAGGTGTGGGACCTCCTGCTGTGTATTGTTTGAGGTTGTCCCAGAAACCAGAGAGCCTCCCATGTAGTTTTTTTTTGGCACCAAATAGTGGCAAACCAGGATCAGCTGGAACTGCTCTGCAGCTCACATTCAGCTTGTGGGTCTGGCATAAACCCCAGTGCCTGCTGTCTGACAAAAACCTATCTCTTTAAGGAGGCACAGAGAAAATGTCTGTGTTGTAAAGCAATTAACTATGGTTTTTTTTCAGGAAGAAGAAGATGCTGTTCACTTTGCTGACAGAGTCAAGGCTGTCATTGCTGCTCAGGCAGGAATGTCTATGCTTCCTTGGTAAGAAGCACCACCTCTGGAATTGTTTTTCAAGGTGTTCTGTATTCTGGAACATTAGCATGGAATCCTTTAAAACCTGCTTTGTTCACACTAGTCCATCGCCCTTATTGACTGACTCAATTAATGTTACTTTATTATCTGAACAATTACATTAGAGTAATTATAATAATATAGTAGATAGACAGAAACAGAGCTGACAGTGGATCTAGACAGCAGGCAGTATGAGATGGAAATTAATTACTTGCCTGTTAAATACTGGGTTAAAAGAAGGGCATTGTGGTGTGGTAAGTCCTGGTAGTATAAATCACTAAGCATTGTCTTACAAAAGTCAACATTAAGAGTGGAAACTGCTTTGACTACACAGTCTAAATATAGTAATGTTTTCCTGTCTTGGACCCTGAAGTGAATTTAAAGCTGTTTCTTTTCTGTATCTTTCAGGGATGGGGGACTGAAAAGGAAAAAGGTCAAGGAGTCTTTCAAAGAAGAGCAACAGAAAAAATATTGCCAGATAGTATTAGAAAATGGATCCGTGGGAAATGGAAATGTTTGTTAAATGCTATTTATTTTATCTCATTTTTCCATGACTTATCTCTACCAGAAAATAGAATGGTTTTGTATTAAACCCAACTTGTTTTCCTTCTGTCGCTGTAAGGTATTTTGCATGTGACGCAGCAGGGAAACCATAAAAGATTTCCTTATTTAAAGCAAAGTACTATAATTGTATAAATAGGAAATCATAAAATATGCTAATAAAATTCTCCCTGATGCTGAAAAGAATCTACAGTAAAATTAATGAATTATGTTCATTAAAATGCCACTTTAAAATACTTGCAATACCTTGAGGACTTAAATGGTTACTTGTAATAAATCACCTCTGTACTGCTAGACTCTCTCAGGGACTTAGACTGGCAATATTCCTGTGAGCCACAGTAACCATGTTGCTCTAGAGACTGATCTCCTGATGTCAGAAGACATGAAGCATTTCACCAAAATATGTTTTCTGAATTGCATGTTGGAGAGGAAGTGTTGGATGTCAGAGGGAAAAAGCAGATGTTGACTCTCTTCCATGTCACAAGACCAGGGATGGCATTGTAGAAAGTTTTCTGCTGTGACAAAGAGCAGAACAGTGTTCAGGGCAGCATGTCCCTGATGTCAGGGTGTGTGAAGGTGAGGTAAAATTAATCACAGCCAAGGACAGTGTAATAAAAAATATCCTTTTTTTTTTAAATAATATCTTGTGATTTTGTTAGATCCCTTTCTGAGTCTGTTTGTATGCTTTACACAAATTAAAGAAAACCTGTGATGTGACATCCACTGTCCTCTGTTGCTGTTATTTCTGGATAGCTTGCTACCACTGAGTGTGAAGGCTGAGGATTTGGCCTGAAGCCCATCCTCTAGGAACAGAGCAAGTACACTTAAGGAGTATGCAATGGGACTATTTCCATCTCTTATAGTATTTATTGGTATAAAATATGTGCTCTCCTGGTAAGAGGCTCCCATATGGATCAGGCTTCTATAACTCTCTGAATGTCCCTAATAAAACACACGCAGATAGCTGCAGTTTTGGCCAAGGTGCTCTTAAGACAAACCTTGGTAAGAAGAGTTAATAATGTTTACGTGACAGCAGCCTGTTGGCTGAAGTCTCAGAAAAGACAGAGGATCAGTAGAAGAATCTGCCTTTTTAGTCACCCAGATTAAAAGGAAAGTCACCAGGCAATAAGGAAAATTGCATCAGGCTCTCCTGCTATGGAACGGGTCTTCTTGCTCCCACCTATACTAAGATGTGCTTTCATGGCTGTTTAGGCTGTTGATTTATTTTCTAGGTATAAAAATGTAAAGAAATGTGGTTGAAAATCCTGGTAACTCTCAAATTATTTCAGTGTGCCAGAGTTTAAAACTGGGAGATTTTCTTTCTGTGTGACTGATTTCTGAGAGTTGCTAGCAGAGACTGCAGTAAGACAAGTGTTGAGAGCATTCTTCCCACACTGCTGTGTGCTTTCTTCCTTCTCAGAGGTAAAATGGGAGACTGAATAGACAAAGGGCCAGACACGGGAAAATATGGAGAGATAAAGCACAACTGCTGGAAGATAAATTTTCTGCTTCTGTAAGGAATTAGGAGATTGATGTGCCTTTTTTTCCTGTCCTGCAACACTTCTCCAGCTCATCAAGAGGAGCCTTGGAATGTGTGATCCTCATTATGGTTATGACTCCAAGCTGTGTAAAAGTAAAGCTCAGACCTCTGAGTGTATGAGTGTTACATGTCATCTGTGAGAGGATGGTGGGATTGTCAGTATTTTCTCAGCCATTTTTTGGCTGTCTTAGCAAAACAAGCTGAAAACTCTGTGAAGTGGGTACTTACAGTAATTTCACGATTATAAGCCGCACCATTTTGACTAAAATTTTGGTCTGACCCTGAAGTGTGGCTTATAATCAGGTGTGGCTTATATATGGACAAAGAATGAAAAGTTGCTGTTTTAGTTTGGAGGACAGGTGTCTGCTGAGAAAGGCAGGAGCTTCTCTTTGAAATGGAGAATGTAAACCCCCTCCCTCCAAATTATTATAATTAACTCCTCTTACCCTTTTGCTTCACACACATCTGCTCCCTGTGGAGACTGAGAAACATCACCCCAGCAGGGCAGGGGAAGCATGAAATCACTCCCACATCTCTCTTCTCTTTCTTTCACAGGACCTACAAGACACTGTGAAGCTTGAAAATGAATGTCAACCACACAAAAATCCCTGGCTTAAAATTTTGCAGGCATTTAAATTTTGCAGTATTAAAATTTTGCAGGGAGTATTATCTGATGAAGGTTGGCAATAGAGGAGGGGACCAAACTGGAGCCAGGTACCATCAGAATCTTCCTGGTGGCTAAAAGTTTTGGCCCTGCCTGTCATTTCAGGTGCTATTTCCCTTTCTCCTTGCTTTATGCTGTCCATCAGCATTGTCTGACAGCATGATGTGGTTCTTTAAAAAGGGGAGGGATCAGGTGCAAGATGAATTTTCCAAAAGATCTTCCAAACGACTGTGTGTAGAGGCACAGAACAGCTTTCTGAAACAGAGTTAATAATTCCAGTTGTTAATAATACTCCACTCACAGCTGATGCTGTTCCCAGCACCCACAGCCAAGCTGTGCAGATCCCACTTGTTTGCAGGCAGGTTGGGAAGGAGAGAGAAGTGATTCTGAATAATATTTCATGTGACATTTGGCATTTAAGAATGTTATGGCATTGTTTTAAAACACTTCATGATTTCTAAGCAATCCTTCCAGAGATTGCATGTATGAAAATGTGCTTATTTGTTTCTATAGGTTGACTTTGCACGTGTGATCTCCTCAGCTTTTCAGAGCACTTTTTTTGAGCATTGGGACACACCACAGACTTCCCCAAATTAATTGTGCAAAGTGCACAATGTTTTGAAAACCAGTTCCTAAATAGATACTCGGTATTGAGCAAGAAAGGTAAGTGATTGGGAAAGCACATGAGTTGCTATTTACAGCAGCTGAATTTCAAAAAGTTTTAGCAAGTTACAAGCCCTCTTGAAAACAAGCAGGAAATATTCCACAATATTCCTTCAATTCAATTGTCATTATTAAGTTGGGGTTTTTTAATGACACGGCTTTTAGCAGCTCAGACCACCTGAAGTGGACCTCCTGCTCACTACCCTGGCCAGCAGGGCTGCAGAAACATGGCATGAAGGATGATCAGGGCTCAGGGAGCTTCAGGGATGTGCTTCAAAGGGCTTTTTTATTACTCTGCTCATCATCTTCAGAGCTCTGGGCACTGTGTCAGGCTCTCAGCAAGTGTGGAACGGTGGGGAAAAAAAACAAACAAGGACAAGAAAGAGAGAAGATTGTGTCTGTAATTGCTCACCTGTAATTATCTGCCATTGTGCATTCTGTTCCTGCTTCTCAGTAGCATAGAACCAGGAGAGTATTTAATTGCAACATGGCTCTGTCCATGGCATTATCTGCAAGCAGAGCAGATCAGCTCAGCCTTGTGGGGCTGAGGGAGAGATGAACTGCTCTGATGGAGATCAGGAGGGGCAGCACGGCACAGCTGCTGGATCAAGAGGCAGAATACAAATCACAGGGCACCAGTCTGGGATTAAACAAGCGCTGTTCTCTCTTTTTTCTACTGATCACTTGGTGGTGGCAGAGTCCCACATCCCAGCGAGCATCCCAACATGTTCTGCACTGTGAGGCTGATTTTCCAAAGCATCCACAGCTGGCTGGGGGTACAGGGATGCACATGATGGGGGATGATGTGAATTTGAGCTGCTCAAATTCTGAAGCAGAGGGAAAATTATCCAGACTTGACCTGCAGTGTGACCTGAGCACAGGGAGAGATGCTGAAGGTGTCCCCTCCTCAGTCCCTGCTCCTGTCCCCTGGCTGGAGCCCAGCTCAGGCCCATTCCCAGGTGCAGGCTGCCCCTGGCACAGGCTGTGGGTGAGTGCAGTGCGAGCCTGCAGATCTGGCTCTGTGCTGTGGGCACTCACCTGGGTACCAAGGAATTTCAGAGCTCTCTGGCAGCACTTTTGTGCCACAAAGTGAGGAGTGGGGTTTCAAACCAATGCTCTCTGCTCTCAGCTCTCCTCTTCCCTGCAGGAAAAGGAGTTTTTATACAGCCTGGCTGGACCTGTGCTCATGAGCTGATCTGACCAGTGAGGAGGATAAAACCAACACTCTTTGGTGTGTTAGCTGGAACATCCAAGTCACCACACAGCTCTGCAGCCACCTCATCTCCTGCTCCCACTCCCACAGCCTCTGTCCTGGTGCCCTGAAACACTGCCACCAGCATTAGACATAACAGCAGGCTTAATTAGAGCCTGGCAGCCTGCCAGCATCCAAGGGGCAGAGCTGAGCTGGCTGCACCGCTTTCAAAGGGGTATTGAAAACCCAAAAACAATACACTGGGAAATAGCAGGGCAAGCTTTGTCACCCTGATGTTGCTGTGGGTCAAGCACCTGTTTTGCCTCAGGTTCATTCCCTGGGAAGAAGAGTTGAGCAGGGGCTCTGTGGTCCCTGACCCCACTCCCAGGATGCTCCCAGGGGTGCACAGTGTGGTGTTGAGTCACATCTCCACCCTGCCCTGCTGGAGAGGGAGATGGAAAAGTGGGATTCCCCCCCACCATCCCTGTAGGCTGCGGTGGAGCTCAGGAATTTTTTCCCTTCTGTGACAAAATGAGATGACACAATGTATTTCCATGGTTATCACAGCAGCACATCAAGGCTCCTGGGGCAATGGATTGCCAGACAGCCTGGGGGTTTCAGTGATTTCTTTTTTTTTTTAGTGATGCTGTTTTAACTCAGAGAGCGTGAGCCTCCCAATGAATCACATCTCAGGCAATTAGAAGTTTCCTGTCAGTCGTGACTTCTTGGATATTATTCCCAGTAGTGTAAATGCCATGCTTGGAGCCAAAATTGAGCTCAGCCAGCGAGAAACCCTCACTTGTGTAAATGAGGAGAGCCCCCCTCCCCCCCCCAGACCCCTCTGAACCTCCTCAGGACCCCTCAGGGCCCCCCAAAATCCTTCTGAACCCCCTCAGGACCCCCCCAGAGCTCCCCTGAACCCCGCCAGAGTCCCCCCAGGACCCCCTCAGGACCCCCCAGGTCCCTCTGAGCCCCCTAGACCCCTCAGGACCCCCCAGACCCCCCCTGAACCCCCTCAGGACCCCCCAGACCCCCTCTGAAGCCCCTCAGGACACCTCCAGACCCCCTCAGGACTCCCCAGAACCTTTAGCAATCTCGGTCGTGCATGTGAAGAGATATCAAACAGGAATACAATTTCGGATTAGAAGAAACAATTTAGCAGATAAAGAAACAAAAAATGCAGCACTACTAACGGTAGGTACCCCAGAACTCGGAGAAGGCGAGACTCAGGGATATCCCCCTTGTCCCTCCCAAAAAGAGTTTGAAGGAAAAAAAAAATAAAAAAAAAGATAGGAGGTACATTAGAAGAAGGTAAGTAGAAATTACCAGATGAGAGGGAATTAATATCTAAGGATTGCACCAGAAAAATTCTAGAGACTACATTTGCAAACACATTGGGGATCACAGGCTCTGGCAGAACAATTTCTGAAATTCTTCGGGTGTAAGGGGATTTATGAATTAGCTAAACAGGAAGTGCAGGGGTGCCTGATATGCTAAAAGGTTCACAAAGCCAGGACATGACAGGTAATTTGGGGTAGTTGCCCTATAGCCTATAGTCTATTTGAAAGAATCCAAGTGGATTTCACTAAGTTACCAAAGGTTGGAGGTATAAATTCTTGCTAGTACTAGTAGACAAATTAACTCCTTGGGTAGAAGCTTACCCAAGCTCAAGGGCTACAGCCCAGACAGTATCTAAATTCCTTCTGGAGGAAATCATCCCCTGGTATGGTATAATCAACTATATAGACTCAGACCAAGGAACACGTTTCACCTCAAAGGTTATTAAACAACTGGCTGAAGCCCTAGGAATTCGGTGGGAATATCATACACCATGGCACCCCCAGAGTTCTGGACAAGTTGAGAAAATGAATCAGACCTTAAAAGTTCAACTATCAAATTTAATGACATAAACAAAAATGTCCTGGCCAAAATATCTCCCCTTAGCATTATCAAATACTGGGACGATGCCTCACTCTGACACAGGGCTATCTCCTTTTAAAATGTTACACGAGATGCCTTATGGCCATGGGATGCCAGTGGGACATCCAAAAATAGAAGATGGACAAATACAACCCTACTTGATAACAATAAATAAAAATTCACAAAAATTGCGAAAACAAGAAATTGTCACACAAAATGCTCCTTTGGGGTTCGCCATGCACAAAATACAGCCGGGAGATCGGGTCCTCATTAAAACCTGGAAAGAGGTTTCTCTCTCTCCTCACTGGGAAGGTCCTTTTCTTGTCCTTCTAACCACAGACACAGCAGTCCGGACAGCAGAAAAAGGCTGGACACACGCCTCCAGAGTGAAAATCAGAAACACCCAAGTGCAAAGTGGCTTCCTCCCCTCAAGATAAAATTGCCCCGAACAAGCCGGTGATCAACCTAGATCAGATAAGGTGAATAGCTTCTGGATGCAGATGTTTTCCTTTTGTTCGTTTCAAGTGCCAAATCTGTTGTGAAGTTTAGGTTACACACTGTGTACGGGAGATCTGACCTAAAGGGCTCTGTACTAAGTGTTTTGAAAAGAGCTGTCTTTGACTGACGGAATTCTAGTACTTGCCGCTGAATTGAATCTTGCTGAATTAGATTCTGTAGAGTGGGTTCTCTTACATCAACACGGGGTTAGTGGGAAACTAAATTGCAGGGCTGAAATTTTAAGAGTAGAGTGCCAGAGAACAAATAAAGTACCTTGTTGGACGGACAGGATAAAATTATCGAGGTGGGATGTTTTTAAGAGACGATATGCAGCTCGGACTTGGTCCCCTAAAGAACACCTCTGCTGCCAAGAGGACGGTTTGCCTCGCAGCTAGCAGCAACCTAGTGGGCGTAGGCAGAGAGGTATGCATTAACCGATTAACCCATACCCAAGGAATTCTACGAGCTCTGCAGCACAAAGCCGTAACAATGAGTGTGGGGGATGCCCACTAATTAGCACCCCGACTCGCTCTGTCCTGGCCAACTGCACCCGTAAAGAAAAGGAGGAGACTGAACATTTAACGGCACTCAGTATGTGAGGTGTAAATGGGGAAAGAAGATGATACGCTATGATCTCAAGGCAAGACATGAGAAAGGGCAGTCAGAGACATTTGCTCACAATATCCAGAAGAGAAATGCCAATCGCTCGGTGTGGGTAGGGGGAAAACAAAAGTCGGTATAAGTAGCTTATTTTCAGGTGAATGAGTTATGTTATGACAATACCCGATTAAATATGTGTGTCATAGAAGGAAAAATATATTGGGCGGGCAAAAATCTTAAGTTTGAGAATGGATTAATCTCGGACGGTAAACCAATCATCATCGACCTACTTGAAGAAAATGACAAACGGGTTTGCCCAATTCAATAACACTTTTTGTTTCTCCAGAAGCAAGGAAGGCATGGATCCTGAAAGCGAAATAGAACAAATAGCCTTAGAACAGAATGTTGTGCTGAAATTGATTATAGAAAAACTATAAGGGATCTTGCTACAGAAATAAAAAGGGTGGCACATGTCCCAATTCAAAAGTGAAATTCCATTCTCCAGGCATCCTGGTGAGAACAGTTATTCTCGGGAGCATAGTGGAAAAAAATTGTATTCTTTATCCTGTGCTCAGTAGCTGGAGTCGTCTTCCTACCATACTTGATACCTTGTTTCATCAGATTAATACACTTAGTGGTGCAGGGCATGCAAATAGCTGCTATGCCCATGGACCCAGAATTTAAATCTGGAAGAGATGCTTTTGGAGTCACCTTGCTCCGTGGTTTGTGTCCTCTTAGGGTACATTTGGTGTGGACATGGCCAGCTCTGCTGATGTGTTTTGGGATGGCACAGCTGGTAACGGGGGGTGTGCAGAGCTGGCAGCTCAGCTGGGCTGCTCGTGCAGCTGGAGAAGGAATTTCTTCCTGTTTGCTGGGGTCTGGCAGGTAACTCATCTCCCAGATTTGTGCAACAAAGTGCTGACAAAGGGAGCAGCAAGTCCAACTGGTCCCTGGGAAAGCCAGGAATTGCCATGGCCATGTGGACATGACAAGTGTCTTCAGTGCTGGGGCTGTTGGTGAGGAAGTGGCTCCATGGATTTTTTGTAACTTTTTTTTTTTTTTTTCACATCTAGAGTATAGATTTTCTTTTTGTCCTATAGCTGCTTTCTACTGTCATTGTTTAGTAAATTGTCTAAAGGTGGGGAGTCACTTTTTCTTTCAGAATACTTGGAGAAATTGTTTGGTTGTGCCTGGAATAGCAGGTTTGGGTGGATAATAAGCCAATGTACTGGTAGGGCAGAAATCAATGGCAGAAGTACACAGAACTTTTACCAGTTTAATTAGACTACCCACACTCCTTTTTAAACAGCCTGGTCAAAGCAGCAGAGACACAAAACTCCTCATTTAAAAGGATAGCGTTGTAGATCAAACTTTTCCACTGTTTGCAGTGAATCCTCTAAAAACAGAAGCTCACCGAACCCAGCTGAACAATTCTGCCAGAGAAAACCTGCAGAAGAGAAGGGGATGTTACAGCACCATCCAGCGCCTCTTCTCCCTGCAATATCCGGGAAATTTGGATTTTCCACTTCATTCGAGGATGTAGGTGGGGATGAGGGAGTGCATTGGCTGCTTAGGCAATGACAACTTCTTTTCTCAACCAGTGTGGAGAGAGAAGGGAGCTGAGGGATGGAAAGGAGCTTTGGAATTTCATACAGGGAAGATTTTGGCTTTCCCCCTGAGGACAGTCAGGAAGGGGATGCAGCAGCAGGAAAATGGGAAGAAAAGTTAAATAAGAAACTGGCCAAATGGCATATTTTGGGGTTGTATTTTTGGTAGAGCAATGATCTGTTCAGTGAATGACTGATCAAGAGGAGGCTGGTGTTGGTTTTTGCAAACTCCTTGTGTTGAGGACTGCACCTGTAATCGGGGAACAGGCTACATTTTAATATGCTTTACATTCCTGTCCCTTTGTTTCATTTTCTGCTGGAGAGGTGATTTAACATCCTCTGATTCCAAACTACACCAAGAACAACTTTGCAATTATTCCAAATCACCCACAGGAGATGAATTTGGGGATGAAGCCCCTCTAGGAAACAATTTCCAGTGTTCTCAGTCTGAGTTTGGGAGCACAGCTTGTGCTGCGAGTGATTCAAGTGTGAGATTAATGACTCTTCAAAGCTTTTTGTGATCATAAATATCCATAGTTATAGATGAAATGTGTTTTCTAGCAAGTTGAATTTAAACCCCTCAAAATTAATTATACCTTAAAGCATTTAGTAAATGTTCTGATGGTGATGTGGAACTTAACAAAAGTCACTTATCTCAAAAAAATCTTCACCCAAAATTCTCAGTGTTTTCACTACAGCCCTGCAGAAAAAGCTGGTGGAGAGTGTTGTCTATAAATTATAGTCAGAGTCTAAATTACAGTTAATGCCCAATCTGGGGCTTGAATTTATATTTGAAGCTCTCACTGGAGTTGCAGTGCTCATAGACAGAGCTGTTAGCAGGGTTAGGGTAAAAAGAGCTGCAACAGCATGTGAAATACTCCCAAGTTGCCACTACTTAGCATTTTATTATGATTATTACTGAATTTAGGGCTTCCTAAAAGAAACTCCAGCTCCTTGGGTAATGTGAATTTTTGGAGAATCCCAGAAGCCACTAAAAAATAAGATCTATGCTTTAAGAGTGCAGAAACAAGCTTAAAAGTGTGACTCAAATACATCCCCAGCAATTTAGTAAAAAACAACAGAAATCAAAGTACGTTAGCATATCAAAAGAATTAAAAATATTTAGCATAACATTTCTTAATAAGATCCCAGGGTTTGGAGAAGAATTGGAGAAGATTTTTTTAATTCTTCAGTTGGCCAGCTTGGTAATAAAAATATCTTCTTTTTTTTTTTTTTTTAAATAATGGTAAATTATCACATACAATATCCTGCAATTATGTCTATTACACCGAGACAGTGCAGAAAAAGCTATGGAATCATAACTTAATCATTTCAGTGATTGTTGTATTTTATAAATGCTTAATGTAGCATCAGGGGGATGTTCCTGCTCGTTTAGTAAATGTGGCATTGATTGTTGCTCTAAAGGCCCATTCAGGTCAGAATTGATAATGATTGGAAATTTCCCACCCACGATGGTAGGGTAATTACAGCGCTTTTCTGCTGGGGTTTCTCATATTCAGATCAAACCTGGACAAAGGTCCTTCCTGCGCGTCGATCAATCCTGATGATGTGTAATTTTCCTTGGGAGGGCTGATTCTCGCTTACGGGGAACCGAAGCTTTGGAATGTAATTTTTCCCAGTGGAAAGAATTTAGGGGAACTGGCATTGGTATGGGGGGAACTCCCGGCTGCCTGATCTCTGGTACTTGACAGTTCTTTAGCGATGATCGTTCCTGATCGGTTTGGAGTGGTTTCAGGATCGATCGTTGAGCTAGGTTTGTTGATATGCTAATTAAGACCTTTGTCTATGGCTCCGGGTGCTGGAGGTGGCTGAAAGATTCTCTTACTTTATTTCTTTATTTTATACAACATTCTTATATATAAAC
The DNA here is from genome assembly GCF_009819885.2 of Catharus ustulatus. NCBI lineage: Eukaryota > Metazoa > Chordata > Aves > Passeriformes > Turdidae > Catharus > Catharus ustulatus. The sequence goes on from NC_046225.1 coordinate 11,445,017, forward strand.
ACGAACTATAACAACATATATCACAGTTTCAAATAACCCTGCCCAAACACAGTGAACTTGAACCTCTCTTAGGCACTTTTGGACCCCTCTGTGGCACTGCTCTGCTCCTTTACCTGCGAGCTTTGGCACGGCAGGGGTTGGGTGCTGGGTGTGATTCTTTTGGAGCGCCTCCAGCCGCTCAGCACTCAGGCTCCTGGGGCTGGGTGTCCTCTGCCATTCTCTGTGCCCTTGTCCCCATTGTAATGTTAACAAAGTCGTTGGCTACACCCTAGGACGGTGCTTAATGACACAAGGAGAGGCGGGGAGGACACCTGAGAGCAGGGGCGGGCTGGGGGCAGGACGGGGAAGCTCTGTGTGCCCGGGACACGCTCTCTGTCTCTCTCTCGCTCGGTGCTCGGGCAGGAAGGTGCGCGGGGCTCTGACCCCCGGGCATCCCCGAGCGGGGAGCCACGTTCGCCGCCGCCCTGCCGCTGTGCCCCGAGCAGCCTGCCACCTCCGGACACCCCTCTGAGCCACAGGTAAGCAGGGGGTCCCTCCTCCATCCCTCTCCCGCCTGAGCCATTGTCCTGCCCTCCGCAGCTGCGGGGGGACCGGCCCTGCTCCCCGCAACCGGGACCGAGAGCGTGGAGACGGCGCCGGGGGCCGAGGGGGGCTGGAACTCGTTCTGCTGCTCTGTTCTGTCGCTAATGGTCATAGCTGGTGGTGGTTTGGATGTCCTGTAGCTATCTTAGTGAAGAACTGTTATTGCTTAACGCCTATCTTTGCCTGAGACCCCCTTAACCTGTCCTCCAAAGCAGGACACGGGGCAGGGCTGCGGGGAGGAGGGAGAGACTGCACAGCTGCAGCTGGCTCTTTCAAACTGCTCGGTGCAGAACTGGAAGAACAGTTTTCCCCCTTTCTCTCCATCCCTGGGCAGAACATGAAGATGAAGCTGCACTAAGCTCTCTGTTTTGTGGGCTCTTGTTTGGCTTGGGTTTTTTCTGGCTTGATTTCTGCGTGACCTATCACAGAAATGTGCATCGGCGTGTGCACGCTCCCTGGCAAATCCAGATATGATGTGGAAATCCTAAGTGAGGATTTCCAGCCTTGGCTACAGGGGACACAGGCTTCTGAAAATGGGGCTGACCTTGGCAGAATAGGAGCCGTGAAGGGAAGCAGAACTGAAATACAGGTTAAGCAGAAAAACCCCGCTTCCCCTGCTCTTACCTTTGGGGTGCTGAGTTCCTGCATCTCCCTGGCTCTGCAGCTGGAGCTCACCCGGTCCTGGCTGTGGCTGACAAAATCGGGCCTGGGACGTTTTTAGCAGCAATCCATTTTTTAAAAGAACACAAAGAGCATCCAGTGCAGTAGAGTCTTTAGGAAATACATCAAAATAAGAGACTTTGGTTTTCCTGTAGTTCTCCCTCCTGTTTTCACCTGGGCCGGAAGGATGGGCAGGGCCTGTGCTTATCATATGAAAGTGATGCTACTAAATTTCTCCAGAAGTTCTGATGATGATGATGATGATTATTATTATTACTAATTTTCTGACAGAAAACACTGTCATTTTCCCACATTGTTTTCAGGTGCTGCCCAGGATGGACATGTGTGGGTGGGTGAGAATTACTTCACAGAGAATTTACTCTTTTTCGTGTTTTGTTTTTTTTTTTTTTTAGACATAGATAGCCCTGAATAGAGGTCTCTGTGACACTTACACCATTCTTCTCGTTCCTGTTCTTGTCCATCCTAGTTAGTTACATGTGTAGTAAGTTTTTGCATTGACTAAGGACTAATTTTGCCACCTAACAAATGCTCTGCATTATCTAGCTACGCTGCCGAAACACAAAGTTTTATTTCTGATGCAATTTTTACCCCTTTTTCTGAACGCACTTGTTGCAAAAAGGAAAGCACGTGCATTTCCTATAAAATTGTTTGCATTGAAAAATGACTCACCTTTCTCTTGTTGAATTCCCTCACCTCGAATTCAAGTCTGAGGAGCCAAACAGCTGCAGCTATTCTGAGGCCTTTTATACCTCGTGCAAACGAGAGGCGGTCCCATATATATATATATTTATATATATAGGGGTATAATTAACCACAGCCTTTGCTAAGGGCCTCCCTTCCCTCTCTGGGAATCAGCTGGGATAAGGGTTCTCCTCTCATTTCAATGAAGAGGGTGTTTCACCTTATCTCAGTTTGTTTTTCAGTAGATGCTTTTGGGCATCTAAAGCAGAGGCTTTGACGATTGTGTGAAGAAAATGGCATTAAATACAGTGAACATTTAAGTTCATAGTTTTGGGTTGTGTGTTCATAGGTGATAAGATGCTTTTGTAATTTTTAGTTGTTCTTGGGGTTTTTTTGTGTTTTTTCTTTTTTTTTTTTTTTTTTTTTTTTTTGGTGGAATACTGGTTCCTGAAATTTCAGGTTGAGTAAAGTATGACACCTGAGATTTTTTTCAGCACCTTTGTTGTATGACAAAAGGCATCTGACCTGTGTTAAATATGTCTGAGATTGAAGCTTCAGGCGAGTAAAGGGAGGACTGGGACCAGGAGAGGGAGGGTGAGCAGGCTATCCAGTTAGGTGTTACCTTAGAGTGGGTGGGGGTGGTTTGAAGGCAGTGCGGTGTAAAATGTCCATTTGTGAGCCTTTGAGACTTTTCACAAGTGCGGCAGATGGATTTGCACATCTCACAGCACATGGGCACACCCGCCTCGCTCACAGAAACGCCACCTAACTTTGTCTCTTCCTAACCCAGGTGCCCATCGGAACAGCCACAACCTCAGGCTCTGGCTGAAGCTGTGACCACTCAGGACCCCCAAATCCCACCCCAGGACCCTCCCAATGACCCCCATCTCCCCCCCAGCCATGACCACCCCCTGGTGCTGCTGCTGCCTCCCCCCGCCCCACCGACATCCCTGCCCGTGTCCTGATCGCCGCCCGCTTCTCCCCGGACTGCCCCACACCTCCTGGCCTGGGACCCCCGCCCGGAGAGGGGGTTTGGGGGGGATTTGGGGGTCCCTGAGGGGTTTGGGGGGGTTGTTAGGGGGGGTACAGGGGGGTTATGGGGGATTTGGGGAGGTTATGGTGGGTACAGAGGGGGGTTTTGGAGGGGAAAGAAGGGTTTCTGGGGGTTATGGAGGGGTAGAGAGGGGTTTTGGGGGGGACAGAGGGGATTTGGGGGGGTAATGGGGGTTTGGGGGGTTTCAGGACGGGTCTCTGACCCCCCCGTGCCCCACCAGGTCTGGCCCAGGGCCCTGCAGGAGCTCCAGAGGGGTCTGGGGTCTCTGGGGAGCTCTATGGGGTCTGGGGATTTCAGGGGGGTTTTTGAGGGTCCCTGTGGGAGCTTTTTGAGTCTGGGGGTGTCTCTGGGGGTCTCTGACCCCCCATGTTCCCTCTCCCCAAATTCACAGGGACCCCTCCCCAAATTCAGAGGGACCCCCCAGAAACCCCCCAAGCCCCACCCATGACCACCCCCCCAAAACCCCCTGGGACCCCCCGGAACCCCCTGAGACCCCTCCCCAAATCCCCCCGTGTCTCTCCCCAGCATCTGTGGGACGCTGCACTCAGTGGATCAGGTGAGTGGGGGCGTCCCAGGGTGGTCTGGGGGGGTCCTGGGGGGTTTTCAGACCCCTCTGACCTCTCCCTTGCCCCCTCCCCAATACCTGAACATCAAACTGACGGACATCAGCGTCACGGACCCCGAGAAGTACCCGCACATGGTGAGGGGTGGGGGGCTCAGGGGGGTTTTGGGGGGTCTCCGGGGGTCTCAGTGAGTTTTTGGGGGCTGCTCAGGGGTCTCAGTGTGTTTTTGGGTATTGCAGCGGTTTTTTGGGGGTCTCACCGGGTTTTCTGGGGTCTCACTGAGTTTTTGGGGCCCTTCTGGGGTCTCGGAAGTTTTTGGGTTCTCACTCATTTTTGGGGCCTGCTCGGGGGTCTCATTGAGTTTTTGGGGTCCCCTTGGGGGGTCTCAGGGGAATTTTGGGAGGTTTTTGAGGGTCTCAGGGGGGGTTTTGGGAGCAGTTTGGGGGTCTCACTGGGTTTTTTGGGGCTCTCACCAGGTTTTTTGGGGGTCGTTCTGGGGTCTCAGAAGTTTTTGGGCTCTCACTGAATTTTGGGATCTCTTCAAGGGTCTCATTGAGTTTTTTGGGGGCCCCTTGGGGGGTCTCAGTGTGTTTTTGGGGGTCCCTCCTGGTTTCTTAGGGGTCTCACTGGGTTTTTTGGGGGCCGTTCAGGGGTCCCACTGGGCTTTTGTGGATCCCAGCAGGTTTTGGGGGCCTCATTGAGTTTTTGGGGGCTGCTCAGGGGTCTCAGTGTATTTTTGGGTATTGCAGCATTTTTTCAGGGGTCTCAGTGGATTTTTTGGGGGTCTCACCAGGTTTTTTGATGCTCTCACCAGGATTTTTGGGGTCTCACCAGGTTTTTTGGGGGGCTGCTTGGGGGTGTCTGAGTTTTTGGGGCCCTTCTGGGGTCTCAGAGGTTTTTGGGGGACCCCTTGGGGCAATCTCAGGGGAATTTTGGGGGTCTCAGGAGGTTTTTGAGGGTCTCGGGGGGGTTTTTTGGGGGGGCCCTTCTGGGGTCTCACTGGGTTTTTCCGGGCCTCACCGAATTTTGGGGGTCCCTTCAAGGGTCTCATTGAGTTTTTGGGGCCCTTTGTGGGTCTCAGGGGGGTTTTGGGAGCAGTTTGGGGGTCTCACCCGGTTTTTAGAGGGCCGTTCTGGGGTCCCACTGGGATTTTGGGGTCTCAGAGGTTTTCGGGCTCTCACCGAATTTTGGGATCCCTTTAGGGATCTCATTGAGTTTTTGGGGCCTCATTGAGTTTTTTGGGGCCCCCTTGGGGGGCTCCCCCTCACCCTCCCCCCCTCCCCAAATTGAGATTTCCTCCCCCCCTTAAGCCCCCACCCCAAATTGGGATTTTTCCCCCTGAAGCCCCCTCCCCACCCTGAGGGCGCGCCGTGGCTGCAGCATGGACACTGTGAAGTCTTGGGGAGGGGGCGTGGGGTGGGTTCAGGACCCCCAGAAACCTCCCTGGAACCGCTGCAGACACCGAGAAACCCCCCCCAAAAAAACCCTCAAAAAAGACTCCCCACAAAATGCCCCAAATTTTTCCCCCAAAGCCCTCCAAAATTGCCCCCAAATTCCCCCAAACTCCCCTGGGCTCTGAACCCCAGAATTTCTTGGGGGTCTGACCCACCCAGAGCCCCCTTAACCCCCCAAAGCCCCCGAAAATTGCCCCCAAATTCCCCCCAAAAACCTCCAAAGCCCCCCGAATTTCCCCCAAGATCCCCCCAAACCCTCTGCAGGTCTGAACGCCCAAATTCCCTCTGATATTCCCTCCAAATCCCACCCAGAGCCCCCCAAACCCCCCAGGGGATCTGAGCCCCCCAAGCCCCCCGGGGGTCTCACCCTGAAGGCGTCGGCCACGGCCTCGGCCCCTCGCAGGTTGGTCCAGGGCGAGATTCCCACAAAGAATTCCTGGACTCTGGGGGGCAGGGGGCGGTTGGGACCCCCAGAGGGTCCGGGAAGGGGTCCCAGGAGGGTCCCGGGGGTCCTGGTGCCCCCCGGACTCTGCGGTGAACAGAACGTCACCCCCGTCCAGCGCCGCCCCCTCGTCCGTCACCGACAGCACGCAGAGCTGGAGCTGCTCCAGCACCTCCCGGAGCCCCCCGAGCTGGGGGAGGGGGCAAGGGGTTGGGGGGGGTCACGGGGGGGGGAGGACACCAGGTTAGAGCCCCCTCCCTGCAGATCCACAGAGAGCCCCACGAGCTGGGGAGGGGGGCAGGGGGATCCCAGGGGGGGCGGGTGGGACAGCGGGCACAACTTCTCCGGAACCCGCAGTGATCCTCCAGAGCCCCGGGAGCTGGGGAGGGGAACAAAGGGGTCATGGCGGGGGGGGGACAGCGGGCACAACCCTCCCACAGAATCCACAGAGACCCCGCGGACCCACAGAGCCGCCTGAGCTTGGGGTGTGGGCAGGGCGGGTCACAGGGTGGGGGGACAACAGGCACGATCCCCCCCAGAACCCGCAGGGGGCAGCGCCCACACCAGGGCGTGCATGAAGTGGCTGAAGGGCTCGGACATGGCCGGGGGCTCTTTCCAAAAAACGGGACTTTCCAAAAAATGCGACCCCTCCTCAAAATGAGGTCTCCTCCCAAAAAATGGTACCTTCCAAAAACGGGCCCCCTCCCAAAAAATGGAACCTTCCAAAATAGAGACTACTTCCAAAAACAGGATACCCCCCTCCCGAAAATGGAACCTTCCAAAATAGAGACTACTCCCAAAAACAGGATACCCCCCTCCCCAAAAACGGGACCCTGCCCCTCATCAGCGGGGCAGATTTGAGGTCGCCCCTTGAAACGTCCCCCCTGATCAAAACAGCTCAAATTTTGAATGGGGGCGGCCCAGAGCCCCCACTGGGACCCCCAGTTTATTCCCCCCCCAAACGGCGGGCCCCTACCCATAATGCATTGCGGCGGCCCTTACCCATAACGAATTGCGGCGCCCCCCATACCCATAATGCATTGCGGCCCCGCCTACCCATAATGCATTGCGGCCCCGCCTACCCATAATGCCTTGCGAACGCGCCTACCCACAATGCATTGCGCCCCCCCCGTAATGCATTGCGCCCCCCCCCCCCCAATAATGCATTGCGGCCGCGTGACCGGCGCGTGGCGGTCGCGTGGCGGGCGCGTGACTGGCGCGTGACGGACGCGTGGCGGGCGCGTGGCGGGCGCGTGACTGGCGCGTGGCGGGCGCGTGACTGGCGCGTGACGGTCGCGTGGCGGGCGCGTGCCGGTCGAGTGCCAGTCGCGTGCCGGGCGCGTGGCGGGCGCGTGGCGGGCGCGTGGCGGGCGCGTGGCGGGCGCGTGACGGGCGCGTGACTGGCGCGTGCCGGTCGCGTGACTGGCGCGTGACTGGCGCGTGGCGGGCGCGTGGCGGGCGCGTGCCAGTCGCGTGCCGGGCGCGTGGCGGGCGCGTGGCGGGCGCGTGACGGGCGCGTGCCGGGCGCGTGGCGGGCGCGTGACGGGCGCGTGACTGGTGCGTGACGGGCGCGTGACGGGCGCGTGGCGGGCGCGTGGAAAAAACTCGCGGGGAAAAATCTCGCGTGAAAAAAAAACTCGCGTGGAAAAATCTCGCGTGGAAAAAACTCGCGTGGAAAAAATCTCGCGTGGAAAAAAACTTGCGTGGAAAAAACTCCCGTGGAAAATAACTTGCGTGGGAAAATCTCGCGTGGAAAAAACTCGCGTGGAAAAAATCTCGCGTGGAAAATAACTTGCGTGGAAAAATCTCGCGTGGAAAAAAACTTGCGTGGAAAAAACTCCCGTGAAAATAACTCGCGTGGAAAAATCTCGCGTGGAAAAAACTCGCGTGGAAAAATCTCGCGTGGAAAAAAAACTCCCGTGGAAAAAACTCCCGTGGAAAAAAACTCGCGTGGAAAAATCTCGCGTGGAAAAAACTCGCGTGGGAAAAACTCGCGTTGGGCGGGCTCGCGTTTGGCGGGGAGCTCGCGTGGGGTGGGGGGGGTCGCGTGGGAGGGGCTCGGGTGGTGGGGGGCTCGCGTGGCGCTGGCGTGGGGGGGGGCTCGCGTGGAGGGGGTTTGCGTGGGGGGGGGGGAGCTCACGTGGGGTAGTCTCGCTTGGGGGGGGTTAGCTGGGGGGGGGGCTCCCGTGTGGATGGGGGACGCTCGCGTTGGGGGGGGGGGTCTGGCGTCGGGGGACGTCGCCTGGCGGTCACGTGGCGCCATGGCCGCGGCTCGGGGAGAAGGCGGGGGGGCTCCGTCCCTGTCTGCCACCGTGGGGCAGCGCTGGGCCAGGGCGAGCGAGCCCAGAGGCGGCGGCCGGCCCCGAGCGGCCCCGCCGAGCGGCAGCACCGGGCTCGGCCACCTGGCCCTGTCGGCACCCCCGAGCGGGCCGATCCTGCACAGCCTTAGCTCAGCCAGTAAACCCCGCCCTGCCGCGGTTCTGTTACTAATTGGCAACTAGTTGGCACGCGGGTCCTCGCTGCGAACGACAGAGCGGCTTCCACTCAGGTGCGGCTTATTTATGGACAAAGAACGAAATGTTTGCCAACACCCAGAGATGCGGCTTATACTCAGTGCGGCTTGTATTCGTGAAATGACTGTACATAAAGAATGGGGAAATGTAAAGCAGGTGATGAACCCACACACTTGTCAGCTACAAGTGGAATGTGCTTTGTTAGCTGCTGGTAAAAATGCCAATCTGACTTGAAATAGAGACTACTTTGTCTTGCCTTGTTTTAAAGAAGTGTTTCTGATTTTTGGTGTTATTTTCTCTACCTACCTTCCACCTCTTCCTTTCTTTTCTCTTGAAATGTAAATGAAATACAGAATATGTCAGCAGAGACCTTGGCAATTGCTTTTACCTGAAATTGTATACTGCCAAGGTTATGGAGGAATTGATTATTATCCAAAAGGTCTCCACAGATAAGTGTGTTTTCCTCCTCCACCAGGAGGGCATGGTAACAGTAAAAAAGAACAAGTGCTTATGACAACAACACGAGTGGGAAGCTGACAAACAGCTTATTTTTTACAATCAAGTATTTTGCACTCATGTTACTCTTCCTCTTTGCTTATCTTTCACTGGTCTTGCAGGAACCAGGCTTTTAAACTATTAGAGCTCCTCTTTTTTAACCATGTACCTTTGCAGGATCAAATGCTGTATGGTCTCATGCTGACAAATGATAGGCTGAAAAGGAAACAAGTGGAATATTTGGGTGGATCAGGCAAAACAAAGCCAATCAAGGAAAAAAAAACCCAGAAAACTTGCAAGCCTTGTCAGTGTTAGTAATGTTTTGCTTGTTTTATTTTTTAATTTATTATCTGATAGCTGTGCAAACAATATAGACAAGATGTATCGTCTTGGACAAGCCTGTGAGCTCTTTCTCCAGAGCACTAATTTCCTCTATTGTTTACCATTTAATGTATTTGCCCTTAACCAAAGAGCCTCGTTCTTTTAATTGACTGGATGACCTCATCTCCAAATTAAATATGATACAGCTAATAAGTGCAGCTAATAAGACCTACATTCCAGGTAGCTTTGCTTTGTAATGTGGTGCTGCAGCTGGTACCTTTGTTTGAAGCATGTGAGGGATGCTGTTGCTGTGGCACTAATGCATGAGGAAACTGAAACAAACTACAGTGGTCCAGAGTGCATTCATCCCAAACTTGAGCTGCCTAAGTTGAAAATAAATATAGGTTGGAATGAATTAATAAAATAACTCCCTCTCACTCTGTGAGTGGGGCAGAGAATGAAATTAGCTGCTGCTTTTAATTCTTGAAGATATCACTGTTTTAACAGCTGTGTGGATGGAAAACCAGATATATTTTAAAAAGTCCTCCTTTATGAAACTCAGGCAGTGTGCTGATTTTTATAATAATCTTTCTCTATAACATACTTGCAATACTGATTGGTATATCTCAAGTCCTTTATTCCCTTGGCTCTGAATGTCTTTTTCTAGCGCTGCCTTACATTAGGGAACGTTTAAAAGCTCATCTCCAGCTTTTCCCTGCTGGCTGCCTGTTTAAGGTGCACCGTGTGCTGAGCATTAGAAGAGATGTGCAACGGGGGCCATCTGGTGGCGTCCAGTCACTGGTAGCAAACTGGTACCAGTATAGAGTACAGCCTGCTCTCCCATTTCCAGGAAACCATGAAAACGTAGAAATAACATTGCATACCCCAAACATTGCATTTTCAATCATTGGCCATGGTTTGCTACCCGCAAAACTTGTGCTTGCTTGAAGTTTCAGCAGCCTTTGCCTTGTGGTTTCTCCAAGCCATCTCTTCCTGTCACAAACCAAAATCAGAACTACTGTCCTTTAGTTCATTCAAAATGAGGTAGGGGTCTAACCCCTGAACTTTATTTTTGTTTTGTATTTTAACACTCAGTAGATGTGACAAACCTGATATGGTACTGGAGGCAATACATTTGCATTTGCTGGGGTGAGTTTCTTCAGTACCTTTAAGCTGTTTGATCTGGGGCTGAGGATGCTTTCAGAATAAGTTTTCAGGATAATGAAGATGTTTGGAACTTGTTTTCTACCAGCATGCAGTTCCTTGAGCTATAGTGGGAACTATAAACAGCGCCAAATTTAACAACACAGAACTTCACTCAAACTCTTCCATGTGCAGGTTGTCCTGAAAAAAGTCAAGCCTGGGCAGCTCCTCACTCTAAGGAAAGTATTTTGGTTACATATTAGTCTGAGGTCTGATTTCAAGCAGACCAATGGAGATTGGTCACATGTGTCACAGATGAGACCTCTGGGGTTTCTGGCCACTTTGTGGGATTTGCTTTTGGAAATGTTTCTGATGAAAATATTTCTGTTTCTGTTCTCACTCTTCTGAGCAGGTTTCCAAACTATGGCACAGATTGTGGAGATGACCTGTGAGGAGTTCACAGATGTTCCAACATTTGGTGATGGAAAAGGAGACTTGGAAGTTAGTGAACATCCAGCATACAGAGGCCTTCCTGGCTCTTTGGGTTTTTATTGTTTTGTTGCACATACAGGCAGGACTTCAGCTTTGTAGCCATTTCTCCTCTCCCCTCCTCCTCTATTTATTATTCTGTTTAAGGATGGCTCCTCAATTAGTGTACCAGACTCCTCTGTGAGCAGAGTTCATTGTGATCAATTGTCATCAAGGCTCATGTTTAGTACATCCAATCAATGCTATTCTATATAATGGCTGTGGTATTGACTGATTTGTAATTTTACAGTATGTTGAGCCCTGCTGAACTCTTTTGATATGATAATTGCTTTACTAATCAGTAGTCATGATTTGTGTGCAGTTGTGGATTATTGACATCAGTTGATATCCCCTGGCACTTGTATTTGACAGTATGAAAGATGCATGTGGTAAAAGATGTGTAATATCTAAACTGTGGCTATTAGTCAGAGTAATATTGGGAAAAGTACTGTATCCTTGCATATCAAACTTTTAAGAAGTAGGTTATTAAATAATTTGGAAAGATGTATTTCTTTTTATAAGGGTTAGTTATTAATAACTATCCTTTAAGTTTATACAGACATCTGTTAAACAGCCCTTTTTGTAAGCATTCATTATTTCATACATTAAATACTGCATTTATCAACTATATAAGAGATTTTTTTTCCTAAAATGCTCATCATATGTGGCTATGGGTGGCCTACTTTTCTCATGTAATTTATGGTTTCAATAAGAAGTATGTACATGCATTCAATGAAATAATAATTGAAGTTTGTTACACTTCAAATAACACCTCAGTCCAGTGTTTTAGTAATATAATATTCTGAAATCCACCTACAAGGGATTAGAAGGAGACAGATCGATATACAAATTAAATTCTTGTTTGATTTGAGCTGAAGCTGATTTTTATCCAGGTGCTGTCGTAAGATATTTGGGCTTTTAAGTTCTTCTTTGCATGTTGCAGTGCCTGTGTGACACGGGGATCCAGTGGGTGCGTTGAGCTCAAGGATTACACCAAGAAGTGGCATCCCTCTCTGTGTGTCTAAGCTGCCATGAGGACTACAACCTTATTAATGCTCTTTTGGGAAGTGCAGGCTTTAATATCACTCAAGGAAAAATAAAAATAATAAAAAAAACCCCAAACCAAGATGTAAACTTAAAATAATTTACTGGCTATCAGCATGTTTGTCCTTCCTTAAAATCCTAGAGTGAATGGAAAGAGTTTCTTTTAATTTAGTTGCCCTAGAAGTTTCAGTCATTAAAGAGATAATGAAGTTCTGGAATAACTTCCATGTTTTTTCCCTCACTGTTTCCTCTCTCCCAGTGCAGTAGAAATCCAGGCAGCCAGGTCACAGTTGACAGCTGAAGGAGGCGTCATCCTTGTGGCCTTCTCCTTGTATTGGTGTCACAAATTCTAGCAAATCTGCTGGGTTGATGAATTCCGAGAAACCTACATTTCTAAACCATGGAAATTAAATTGTTTGAGGTGGGGCATGCATGGGTGCTGTGTTCATGAAGCACACAGTCCTTTTAAGCCCTTGCTGCTGCTGGGGACAGCACACAAGGCTGCAGCTCTGTCCGTGCACACTGCCAGGCTCAAAGGCTGTGTGGAAGCCAAACTACTTCTATTTATTTTCAGCGTAATAAGAATTGTAAGTCCATGACAGCAGACAGTAAAATTCCACTTAAGATACAAAATGAAGCTGAAAACATCTGACTCCTCGTATAAAAGGTATCAATTTTTACAGTGAGTTACAGCAAATACAGTGGTAGAGAGAAAGCATGACCTGCCTGCAGCCAGAAGACAGACGAGAGAGTGCAGGATTCCCCCAAGAGGCTTGCTGGCTACCTGCCATTCCTCAACAGCACAAGATAAAAGGGAGCACTGGGATAACCACCCTGACCCTATTTGTTTGCAGTAAAACACTGATATTTACATGAGATGAAACTTTTTGATATTCTGAAGCTGCGCAGCTCCAGTGATAGGAGACAAATGAAATGCTACTCTTTATTGAATCTGACCTACCAGAAACTAGAAACATGCAATAATTCAGCAAAGGGAGACTGGGACTGTCTCATGAGGTACAGGCTTTCTTTCCAGGCTGGTTCCTCCATCCTGGAAACCAATTTTGCAGCCATGTTCCATACCACCAAAACTTGAGAGGTGCTGATAATTAAGGGGGATAAAATAAGTGTGGCCAAGCAAACAAACAAACAAAAAAAACCAACAAAAAATTTAGAAAAGCATTGTGGTAAGACTGACCCTTTTCCTCTGTTTTTTATTCAGTTTAACCCCCACTAAAGCATGTGTTACACCACAGAGTCATGTATGTTTGGACAATAAACATTTTCTTGCTACAGACATAAAATACACTATTGCTAGTATTAATAGGACAAAAATTAAGAATCTCTGAAACTCTTCACAAAGTTAAAGAAAAAAAAACAACTGAAGTTTTTGCATCCATTTGGAGCACCTGATTTAGGTAAACTTGAAGCATACCACTTCAACCACAGCTTTTTTGGCATGCACTGTACTTTGTGAAATAAATTGAAAAATGAGCATATATGAAAATGTTTTCTTCCAAGTACAGCAACACTGGTATATTCTCATGGGATGTTTCTTTTTGGAAAATACTCTGTTAGAAACATGACTAACTGTAGCCCTTTACATAAAATAGGTCTTGAACAAAATAAAGCATTGGAAATCGTTAAAACTGGCACTCTTTCTGTATCTTCAATGGAATCATGCTATCTTACTCATACTGAAGGTATGATCTTAGTGCTTGAACAAAAAAAAAAAATCTTTCTCTCTTAGGATAACAGGCTCACTGGTAAAAGTGAGGCAAAGACATTTTATGCCCTTGCAGATTACATTGCAAACAAATAAAATGTAATGATCTAATCAACTTGGAACTAAATTGCCACTAAAGAGGTGATCAGCAGTTTATAACAGCTTTATCTTTAAAAGGCAAAGGCCACTTGGTAAAGAACTTCAGCACAGCCATGACAGGACTTTGGTAGCAGCTCTGTCACCAGGAAGCTGTTGGATGAGCAGGCATGTTTCCTTCCTGCTGTCCTAGGCAGAGAAGGTGGCTTTTCAAGCAACTCAATAACAGAATTGATTTTTTCCCTTCCCTTTTAACATTAATGGCTTTGTGAATTATTCATGCAAGCATGGAGGGGAAACCTAGAAGCAATAAATGTGCTTACCTGTGTCGTGACTCTGTCCTGGTGCTGTTCAGCTCACACAGGATGGCTGCCTGTGCCTAAAACTGCCTTCTGCCATGATATATTTTCAGTGTTTTCCCCACAGTTGTGTAGTGGGAGAAGGGGTCAACTCAGCCACCTTCCCTTGCTCTTAAAGCACAAATGTTGGTAGAGACTGCTCCCTTCCTACTCTTTGTTTATGGAGCCTGAGGACAGGGCCAGCAGGTCCAATAGCCAGGCTATTGCAGCACAAAAAAGCAATGCCTTAATTCCATGTGCTGAATATTACAAGCAGAGGTCTCCAGAACCTTCTTTCGTTTCTCCAGGTACACTGATGGATTTCAGACTTCTGAGACTCAGGAATTTGCCACACACCATCAAATTTGACATACAGTGTGCCATTTCACTAAAGCAGAGGTTAACAAGCACATGGAATAAGTCAAACTATTTTCAGTTTTCAAGGTTTGTTTTCTCAACAAACCCACAAGGCAACACTTTGCCTTGCACAGGATTATCTGTATTGCAATCCCTGCTTCAGATGGCAATATTAGAGGAAGGTACTGAAATGTCAGGGAGATACAAAGCTGTGTGACCCATTACTGTGAACGCTGTACTGTTTTCCTCAGCATCTAGACAGCATCCACTGTTGCTGCTTGGGCTACCTCTGTCCTTTGGATGAAGACTTTTGTTCTTTAATGCCAGATGCAGACAAACCAACCAGGCATTTGGCCTCTGCCACTTGTACCCTAGATGAAAATTCACAAACAAGTGCTAAAAAACTTGTATCACTTTCTGCTTGGGTAGCCACAGATAAAATACAGAATTAAAATATCTTATCCATGGGTGTGTTACAAAGCCAGTTTGGGAAGTAATGTTATTTTAATTTGTTTCTGTTCTGGGCTTTGGGCACTTTTAATTGACTTGGATTCACACATCTTTGTAATATTTAAAAACCACTTGCAGTGCAGATAGTAAAAACTCTTTATTACAATGTGTATGGCACTGTCAGGTTATGGCCTTGATCCTAACTGAGCCTTTTGGGCATGATCATAACTAAACACTCAGAAAAATGGAGATGCTGAAGTGCTGCTTGGCAATGTCAGATCTAGCAGGACAATTGTGGTTGTTGTGTCTAGAGGCTTCATCAGGATTCATCCTGCTTCTGCCTCAGAGAAATGATTTAACCAGATGAGGCAGAGTAGGAGGAGAGACACCAGAGCCCTTGTCCACACGGCTCTCCTGAAAATAGTTCTTTAGGCCTTGGACTCCAATTCAGTTTTGTTTTTGTTTTTGTTTTTTTTTTGTTTTTTTTTTGGGTGGGTTCTAAGCACTTGGCTCTCAGATCTATTTCTGATCTCTCAAACATGGAGAGGCACACCAAACATCCCATTTCTATGGAACAGCTACGAAAGATGCACGCAGAAATTTTGCTGGCTGCCTTTTTCTCCGAAGACGATGCCATGCCCTGGGGCAGTGAATGCCTCTTCCCTCCTCAAATCAAAAGAGAACACAGGCAGACTTGCCCCTTCTCCTTTCTTTAGCTATCCTTATCCTCTTTGATATTCACGGACGCAGGAGCTTTGCCCAGTTTTCATTTTGCTCGCCCAGCTGCTCGTTTCGGGCTTCCTACGGCGCTCCAGCCCACGCTGCGGCCCCGCGGCGCCCGCAGTGCCGCCCCCGTTGGAGCCGTTTCTTCCTCCACCAGGAGCTCTCCGTGCCATCCGCCAGACCCGGCTCCAGCCGCTGTTCACGAGGCACATCGGCTTCCCGAGGCGGCCGGGCCCGCCCGAGCCCCCGGGGCGGAGCGCAGCGGGGCGGGCCGGGGGCGGGCCGGGGCGGCCGCGGGCCTTTAGGGCCGGCGTGAGGCGGCGCCGCCCGCTCCCCGCTGGCTCCCCGCTGCTGCCGGCCCTGCCCTGCCCGGCCCGGCCGTGCCCGCCATGGAGGTCGTGTGGGCCGTGGGGCAGCTGGGCGCTGCCTGGCTGGCGCTGGTGATCGGGCTGGTCATGCTGCCCTCGGCGCTGGGCATCTCGCTGGGCATCTCCGAGGCCTATATGTGGGTGCTGGTGAAGACGCTGGAGGTAGGCGGGAGCTCTGAGGGGAGCGGGGGTGTTCCCCGGGGGAGCCGGGCACGGCACCGGGGGGTGCGGGTGGATATCCTGGATCTCCCTGTCGGCTCCGGTCCTCTCTGCCTCCTCCTGAGGGCGGGTCACGTCCTGCCGGGCGTCAGCTCTGCCCGGCTGGGAAAACTGGAGATCGGCGTTGATTTCTGTAGCTGTGGAGTGCTCTCCCTGAGGGGCAGGAGAGCGGAATAAAGCTCGTCACCTCGGGCTGTACCATGGCCTGGGCGAGGCTGGCGCTGCTCGCTGGCAGCGGTGCTCCACCCGCGGGAAGTGATGCCGGGCCGTGCTCTCGCAGGGGGTAGATAAAGCTCTAAATAAAGCTGCCAGCTGTGCTGATGCTCAATACGCCGACTCCCATCCGAGCGGAGCATGTCCAGCACCTCAGTTGCCATCTGTCCCTAAATTCTCAGGTTTCTCGCAGAGGAACTGCTTTCTGCATGGGGCGTATTTAATGTGTGAAAACCCTCCCTCTGAAGCTCACCGTAGTGGTGACGAAGAGTGTTTTTAAATTGTTGCTGGACACGATTAGATTTAAATATTTACTACGCTTTTTCCAAGGAGGAGGGGCATCCAAGCCAAGGGAACAGCTGTAAGGAGGAAAAGTGCGATGACTCACAGCACAGTCAGTGGCCATGCGATAGATATCAGTATGTGATATGGAAAGTAGATTTTGTCTAATTTCATCTTGTTCTTCGAGGTTTTCGGTCAAGCTTTGTTCCTGTACTTCAGTGCCTGGCTAAAATAGAACCCTACCTATTAAATCAGCATTTGTTAAATGCATCTTAAGTCAAAATGTTGTAAGCTTTTGGGTAAGAATGAATCTGCTTAAGCACTTTCTGGGACTGTGAATAGTATCAGGATAACTGTTGAGCAGAGATGTAGGATTTGGGTAGCAGGTAGGAAGTAAAGATCACCCTGGCCTGAGGGAGCAATCCAGATGGCCTAGTGAGATAGTCTTGTTTGGATGGCTTGTGATGACCTGCGAATAACCACAATTTGCATTCTTTATTCCTAGATCATTAATCATTATTTTTTAGTGTCATCAAATGTTGCAACAAGAGGTGACTCAAAATGGTTTGGGCAAAATTACGGAGAAGTATCATGGCATATTGACGATGGTTAATTGTGAGAGCTCTCCTGTTGCCTAAGGGAGGAAATAATGACTTATCTTGCAGGTCAACATTACTTTTACACGAAGTGCTTTCTGGAATTGCATGCTGCTCAGTATATTAAAAATTGTATTCGTACATAACGGCATTGGAAATAGATATAAATTAATGCTTATATAAAAGAAAAGGCAGTGGAAAATTGGCAAGTATTCTGAGATGAGTCAGATAAGTTGGATTTTGTGTGAGAATGAAGAAGCTCAATCCACCCAGGTATTCTGCTTATCTCAGCTTGGCCTTGCTTTGCTTGCAAATTCTTTGTCCTCAGAACACTTGCATGGGGATAATCCCTGAAAGGAAGTGGCTTGTTTTGGGATGCCTCCTCTTCGTGGCTCACAGGTGTGTCTTGGTTAGAAGCCCCACAGAGACTGATTGTCTGCAGCCAGGTCAAAGCAGCACCTGAAGATGTGCAATATCTAAATTGTGGATATTAATCAGTAATATTGGGAAAAGTACTGTATCCTTGCATATCAGACTTCTAAGAAGTAGGTTACTAAATAATTTGGAAAGTTATTAATAACTGTCATGTTAACAATGAAATGTGCTGCTAGCTGGGTGTCTGAGACTTCCTGGGATGTTGAATTGAGTGTGCACATCTCCTGAGAAGAGTTTTTTGGCTCTGTGAAGTCACAGGATGCTTCGATCTCTGATGGCTGAGGCCTTTTTCAGCTGTGTTAACTTAATAGCTTTCTTAAGCTTCCTCTTCCGCTCCCAGCCCTGGATCTCCCTAGGCCTTTTCCCCTCTTTCCCAGGAGGAGGGCGGGCTCTTGTACCTGCAGAGTGTTCAGTCAGGATGCTGCTGCTTTTGTTGCTTCTTTAATGGGCCGGATTACAGGAACTGTCTGCAGAGTGGTGGCTGTTTGTGCATCCCAGCTGATACCCAGTGGCTCCTTGGCTTTGCCTGTTTGTATCCCGTGTCTTGGCTTGGAAGGACACAGTGACTGGGGTTTGTTTCCTGCGTGGCCTGTGTTGTCAGCTTACAACTCCTGCTTTGTGACAGTCAATCTGTTTTGAGGGCCCAAGTCTGTCCTTAGTTCAGGGACGGTTTGCTGTGATACCTCTTCAGGTCATGTCAGATAAAACAAGACATAAAGCAAGAGTGAGTCTGTGGTGTTCAGTCGAGCAGGCTGTGGGATGGAGCAAGCTGAAGATGACAGGGGGCTGGTGCTTGAATTTTTCCCTGCCAGTTAAATAAAAAATAAATCTTTTTCTGCTTGTTCCTGGTGCTGCATGATCCAAGAAAAGGGAGGGGAATGCTCCTTTTAGGAACAAAGTGTTTTTGTACTTTGACCATCTGACATTTCTGACAAGGGACATCAGTTGGTGCACAATAGATTTTTCTCTCTCAGCTGCCTCAGCAAGACACGCCGCTAAGAAAAGCGCAGCGTGTACAGATGAGGATGTGCTGCTGTTGGGTTGCATTTGACCCTTAAGTACTGCACTAGGGATTACCAGCTTTATATGGATATATTTTTCCTATGTGACTGTATTTTTTTTAGTGTGATAAGGGAAAATGTGTAGAAGGTTATGCTAAAGAAGTGCAGCAGGCAGACCGCTTGTTATTTGAAAGCCTGCTGAAAGTGCATTAACTTGCTTCTGAATTACCTTACCAAACTCAGCAAACTTTTAGGAAATTGCTCATTTTTTCTTGTGGCTTTTCTTCTAGTGTTAATGTAGAAGGATTTCTAGCACCATGTTAGCATGTTTTTTAAAAATGTGGGAGTACTGCTGCAGAAACATCTCCAGCAGCTGTTTGCCCCTACGAGGAGCTAGTCTGGACTGGTCACCTGCTGTCCTGATGCTTGTGAAGTCACAATATTCCCTACTGCTGAAATGCTGGGGACTGTCTCTTGAAGTCATCACAGCACACTGCACTGCTCTGTTTGTTAGATAGCTTCCAATTTTAAATTTAGTGTATCTTTACCTCTTGGTCTCATTTTTGCTCTGTCTTAATCCAGTGCCTCTTGTGAACTCTTAATATGATTTGAGGGTGTTGAGGCCCCTGCAAACATGCCATTGGAGCTGTCTTGCCAAACACTGGAGAATCCAGCCTTTCAGCAGGTCCTTTGCTTTCATTGAGGCTCCCAGAGCAGCCACTGTCACAGAGGGTCAATTTCTCTTATTTCCATCAGATCGTAGAAAATCTGGAGGACCGTTCTGGGTTGTGTCTGTATATTTGGCAGTTGCAATGCACCCTCAAATTGATGGTCTCTTCTTGATGGATTGTAGCTCACCTTGTTAAATACTCTGGATTTTTTTTTTTCCAGTCTCCTGGAGTATTTTTTGGGTGTGCCTTGCTGCCTGAGACAGTTGAGTTATCAACAACACTTTGTGCAGACTGCCCTGCTTGCCCTTTCTAATAGGAAAAGTTTCTTGTGTTTTTTAAATTCTGCAGTGCATAATACTTGTGAAATATTAAGAAACAAGAAAGCCTGAGGGAAGTGAGGTCTTTAGGTCACAGTTGTCAGGAAACAACTAACCTGGCTATTAAGTAACCAACATTATTGTCTATTTCTGGTTTGTTGATGACTGTGAGCACTTTTAGTACACTCCCCCTCCCAGTCTCTCGAGGCTTTTTGTGGGGCTTGCAGTGAGCAGAGACAGTGCTTCTTGTGTGGCTGGTTTTGCTGGCTGTAATGCACAGCAGATGCTCCACTTGTAGGTGTTTTTCATGTTCTGTAACTGATCCATCAGGGTTTAACAGCAGCCTCTTGTAACAGAAGCAATTTCTGATACCTTATTATGCTGCCTGTAGGGAATGTATTTTTGCTAGTCAAGAGTGTAATATTATTCTGTAGCTGCAGGTTAAGCCCAAGTTCCTTGTGTTGCAGTTAACCTTGGCAGTAAGAATGGACCTAGATGTGAAGAAAAAAGGACCTCTCATTGCCTCAGTCAAACTGGAGATCGTGGCTGTGCAGGGCAGGAGGGACGGACTGTTACTCTTGTCCTAGGTATGCCAGGCTGCAGCTTCTTCCCATGAGTCACCATCAGGATCGTGTGTGATACCGGGTGTGAGGGTGGGGAAGGGAGAAGGAGAGGACAAAGCTGATAAATAGATGAATCATTGTGGGCTTTGACTGCTGCTTGTGTAACTCGCTGGCCTGGGCAGCAAGCTCTGCTGACTAATGTCATTGCACAGAGTCAATGAAGGCCTCTGTCTGTGTAATTGGTATCCTTCAAGGACTGCTGGGCAGAGGAGAACCCAAGAGCTCTTCGAGCTGCCAGCTCAGATGGTAATGAGAAGCATGTCTTGGAGACATGCCTGATGTGAGTGATGCACCCTTGTTTACAGGACTCATGCTGACTTTTGGAATAGTATTTTAGCAAATTTTCTGCAGAATTGTGAAGTAAATCCCCAGCCTGTATTAATGTAGACCCCAGTCATTTGAAGGCCTTTATGTATGTTTACCACAGATTTAGAAATCAAGAGTCTTTGCACATCAATAAATTCGGCAGAGCTGCCCTCTCCTGTGGTTGCACTGGCAATTAATGTCCCATATTCCAGGTCAGCAGCTCTTGTCTGAAACTGCTCTCAATTTTACAGCAGGTGAACACTGTTCGTAGGCAAATGCTATTAAAAAAATAATAGCGGCTGTCTTCAGAGCTTGCCTTGAAATAAAAGTTTGTGAATCTGCTGTAAAGGAAGCTGCTTGGCATTCCTTTTGCTGATCCCATTGGTGTTATCCTGTAAAGCTGGACTCTTTATTGCTCATTGGATACCTGTCCACCAGGAATGACCTGCTATGCAACTCCTGTGTGCAGAAGAATTTGGGAAGCTCCTTGGAGGCAGTGCCAAGGGTTTCCCATCAGAATGAGAAGTGCATGGGAGATGAGAGAAGACCTTTTGCCCTGACTTGGAAATGATTGCTCCTTGTGGTGGTGGTGTTGCCTCACACAAAACAACCCAATGACTGGCATGCAGATTTTGCTGTGTTAAACAAGTGGCATTGTGTGGGATGTGCTCTGCAATCTTTCTGTTGTTGAGGTTTGGAGAGATTCCAAGGAGGAATGGTCACCTAAACTAGCACATAAACTTTTGGCTTTGATCTGGCAGTGCCTTTAAAAGAGGAACATCAGTGGTCTGTGTCCACATGATTGTGGATCTCAGTCATCTCTCCCTTCTGAAAAATTGTCAAACATTAAGTCAGAGGTGATGTAAAGGTGGTAAATGAGGTGAAAGGTTAAGACCTATTTTTTAGGGGAAGGAACAGGGCAACACTCTGAGGTGTTCCTAGTGATTTGTCTTTTAATCCCAGCAAAGAATGTCTGGAGGTGCTTTCATGAAATGACATGTCAGGTTTGGCTTTGGAGATAGACAGCTGTCAGAGGCAAAAATCACACATTTACAAAAGATACCAAAAGCTCTTCCTAATTCCAGGTAAGACAGTTGCCAAATAGACAACTGTGTTTCTCAAGTACTGCATAGATCCTCTGTGTGTGGCAGTTGCTTAGTGATAAGCAAGTTTGACCACTTTGGATTTTTTTTATTTAAAGTGCTGATAAATTAGAGACCTTTTCTAGGAGGATAAGGAGGAAGAGCTTTTCAGGGGAAAGTTGATGTTTTCCTTGTCTAGTAAAGTGTGGTATGTTCAGATTCTGCCTTGTGTAACTAAAACATGCAAGCTGCGTTCTTGTCAGCAGTTAAGATACTGAAGTTTCAAAATCAGATTTGTGGTGATGCTTGTAGTTCTGGGATTATGCTATTTTCTAACTTTACATTTTCAGTCCAGTGCATAGCCCCATTATAGAACTATTTTTAATCTTTTCAGGACCCTGGTCTTTTATACTTATTCCTCAAAGCTGCTTCAAGAATCCCTACTAAAAACACAGATCTGCACCAGGGTCCTTGGGACTGCCAGCCCAGCACCAGCTGGGAGAAGCCACTTGGATTTGTGCCAGTGTTACCGAGAGATCCAAAAGATTTGCCAGTCTGCTTTTTGCTCATTTCCTGAGCAGAAGAGAGGCTATGGCTTATAATTGTTTCATGCTTTGATCTCTAATACACAAACATACTGTTTTTCCCTCTGTGGGGTGGATCAGCTCACACTGTGATAGCTTTTTGTAGCATAACATTGCCCTTCAGCATAGGAACCAGCTGAAGCAGTGATGGATGGCACATACCCCTGACCAGCAGGAAGGAAGGGGAATTACTCACATTGCTGTGGGTGGTGTCTCTTTTGTTTCCCAGCCTGGATATAAACAAACTTTTCATTTCATCAGAGTTGAGGTTCTGGCTTTGATGGTAGTGCCTTTAATTCAGGTGCCTGAGAATTAGATGTTAGTAAATATTTAGTAAAAATTTCTCATTTCTTGCTCCTTGGAAGCTGGAACACACATAGTTTTTGGAAATATGATGGATTGAGGAAAGGAGAAAGCTGACAGAGAACTTAAAACTTGCTTGCTGTGTCATGTGGTAGATGTGGGTCCTTAGGAATTCCCAAACACTCCTGACCAAGAGGGAGAGCTGATCTCATCATTGCCTATTTTATTAAGTGTGCTTAAATCCCGTGAGAGACCTGGCATGGGATGTCAAGCTGCCTCAGGCACTGACTTGTGGAGCACAAGTCAGCTGTCCCCTGGCATGCTGTGCAACCTTTGTACAGGGTGCCACGCTGGTGTCAGGCTCGTGGCAGCGCTCCCATCTCCTGGGAAGGCACGGGTAGAGGGCAAAGGGAACTGTCCTCTCCTGGCTTTCTCTTTGCCACTGCTCCCCCATCCCCCAGGTGGGCTGCTGCCCCTTTCTGGAGTTGGATGGATCTGAGGAGCAGAGGTCAGAGCACTTAGGAAGAAGGAATGTGCTTTTCTGAATAGGGCTGATAAATGCCTCGAAGCAGTGGAAACTGAATTGAGTTACATGCCCCTGCAATTTTTTTGCTTTGGGAAGGTTGCACTGCCTCCTTTGCATAGCAGAATGTCAAAAGATACTGCAGTACAGGGGGGTGTTGCAAGCTTTTGGGCATTACAAAGGCCTGTCTCAATAACCTGTGTCCTCATGATTTGTGCTGAGGCTCAGGCTTTGACACAGTCTAGCATGAACCCATAACTGCAGGATTTCTCTGGCAAGAGCTTTCTGAAGGGAGTATTGCATTCTCTTTCTAAGCACCAAAAAAACTGTTTTTCCAGGTTTTGATTATCCCTTTGAGAGAATTTGAAAGGGGAAATTATTTTTTTTTTTTTGCTGCTATGTACAGCTGAGGCCATTAGCTAAGTATGCTCCTGTTCTTCTGTGTGATGAGTGACTTAGCTGTTTGTAGAGATTTTAATTCATTGAATGCAGTGGTTCAAGTCTGGTCAGAAATGATTGCATAAATGTATTTGCTGGTCCCTCTGCACCCCCAAATGCATTCCATAGGCAGAATGTAAAATGACAGTGCTGTCAATAGGTTCTTCCTTGAACAGTGCTTTGGTTTGCTGTTTCCCAGAACTTTTGTGGTGACAGTACTGCTAAGAATGATGTGTAGCCAGAAAGTTACTGAAAGTATTTGAGTACTATAGAAAGAACTGAATTATTCCTACAGTTAAAATTAATTCCTGGAAGAGCTATTGCCTTAACAGCAGCAGAACTGGGAAAATGAGTGACTGTATTGGCAGTGTAGGTTGTGATTCAGCAAAACCTGATAAAGTAAGCAGTATTGGCTCATACTGGGAAGTTATTTGGTGGTGATAATGGCATGAGTCAGGATGCTGACCTTTCAGAAGGGAGCTACATCTACATGTCCCACAGCTCGTTTGGAGGGGAAAGGTGGAAAATGCATGGTTTAACATGGGGCTGGGTCCTTTCTGTGCAGGCCAAGCATCATCTGTATGCTTTTAAAAATATATGCCTTTGATACTGATCAGTATCTGATTGTACTGATTTGAACAGGATAATATTCCTGATCTCATATCGAGAGCTCATTTCTACCAGGTCACCTGTCTGTCTTGAAAATGCTCATTATAACAGTGTTCTAGAAATAGAAAGGAGTCTTGTGCAGGAGGAATTGATGTGGGTAATGGGGAACCACCAAATTAGCCTTATTTGGCTGAGATTTCCATCCCTTAACAAAGCTGCCATGTGGGGAAAGGAAGGATTCAGGCCAAAGGGCTGCTTTGACATCGCAGACTTTGGGGTGGAAAAAGGATTATAATTGTTAACCCAGTAAAAATGAAGCCTGAGATAGAGGGCTATATAAAAGCTCTCTGGAACCGAGTCAGATGGAGGTCAAGAAACCCTTCTGCCCTGTGAGAACAGGTTAAACTGGCTCCAGCCTCATCAGGGCTGGAAAGGAGACAAAGTCTCTTGACTCTGTCTTGCTTTTGCAGGAGCCAGGGCAGCTAGGAAGTTTTGGCACTCACTGGAGAGCAGAGATTACCTTATTCCCTATTTCAGTTTCATTCTCTCAGACCACCCACAGGAAAAGAGCAGGTAAACCTCCTGTGAGCTGGCAGCCCTTCCCAAGGGCAGGGGAGGGGGCTCTGTGGAGCTCACCCTAAAGCTGGTGAATTGACCTGTTTTTCTGCTGCTCAGAGCTTCAAAATGAGAACTAAGACAGTTGAGGTTGTTCAGCCTGGAGAGGACAAGGCAACTGGAACATGTTGCCCAGAGAAGCTGGGAATTCTCCATCCCTGGAGGTGTTCAAGACCTGGCTGGATGGGGCTCTGAGCAACCTGATGTGGTAGAAGGTGTTCCTGTCCATGGCAGGGGGTTGGAACTAGGGTGATGTCTAAGATGCCTCCTAACCCAAACCATTCTACCACTCTGAAGGTGCCAAGAAATGAGCAGTTGCAGAGTCAAGGGAAATGTCAGGTTTGTTCAGCTTGGAAAATTCTTGGGTGCAATCTTTTTTGGGTTGAGTCTGAATTTAATTGAAACTTCCCATGACTGCAAATGCTATTTTTGGTTTTTAGTGGAATCAGCTGTGTGCAGGCTTAATTTCACTTAACCCAGTTACAACGTTTTGGGCTTTTTTGCTTCAGTATGATGAAACTACTCTGAAAGAAGACAGGCTGGGTGGTGATGTCTGTCAGCTTTATGGACATGTGCTGTGTGTTCTGTGTCTAGCTCAGCTCCTGGGGCTTTCCATGCAGCCTGGACTCAGTGGCTGCTGTGGCAGTAGCAAGGCTGACAGAAGCCTTTCAGGCTCTTGGTGGCTGTGTACCTGAACTGGAACTGAAACAGGTGTGGAGCACTGAGCTGGCTCTCTAAAGACTGAAAGCAGAGTTGGGAGGCACTGAGTGTTGTTTTGGTTTAGTTTTAATAATTTTTATTAATTACTCTGAGTTTCTTCATAAGAACTGTGTATGGGTTTGGGTTGTGGATACATCTGAGGAAGATGAATGATGATTACCTGACAAAGATATTCTTTGAAAAATGTGTCTTTGACTAACTGTTGGTTTTTTGATGACATTTTTCCTTAAGTGAGTACTGCATTTTTGAAATTAATGTTTTCTTTCTGTTCAACAGTGGGCCACTATCCGGATACAAAAAGGTGCCAAAAAGCCACAGCCACAGATGCCACGGACTCCTACTGCTAATGGTGAGAGCTGGGGGCAAAGTCACATTGCTGAGGCTCATACTGGGACGTTGGGGTACTGAGGCCTTCTCAAATGAAGCAGTTGGATGTGTGCATGAGAGAACTGGAGAAGAGGAGGGGTGTTACATGCTCCATTAAAATCATGGTTTATCCTCAGGCAGCTGCTCACTCACTGCCCCAGCAGGACTGGGGACAGAATTGCAAGGGTAAAAGCCTGAAAACCCATGGGCTGAGGTAAAGACAGTTTAACAGGGAAAGCAAAAGTCACACATACAAGCAAAGCAAAACAAGGAATGAATTCCCTGCTTTCCCATGGGCAGGCAGGAGAGCAGAATCCCTCATGAATAACACTGAACACCATCACTCCCTCCTCTTTGCTCCCACTTTATACCCTGAACATGATGCCATATGGTTGGGAAGATTCCTTTGGTCACTTTGGGTCACCTGTCTGGGCTGTGCCTCCTCCCACTCTCCCAAGCACCCCCAACTTCCTCATCAGCTTGGCTGTAGGAAAAACAGGAAAGCCCCTGTCTCTGTAAATCCTGCTCAACATTAACAAAAACATGTCTATATTATTAACTGTGTGTTCAGCACAAATCCAAAACATAGCCCCATACCAGTCACTGTGAATAAAATTAACTCTGCCCCAGTGAAAACCAGCACACTTAAACATCTAATCATTTTGCGATGCTACTGGCTAGCAAATAGTTCCTGCAGAATAAAATGCTGCTTTTACTGGCTTATACCAAGTTGTTGAAAAATCAGGGGATGAGGAAATAAAGGGTATGAAACAACATTAAATTTAAAAAACAAAGTAGAGCTTAAGATGGAGACTCTTCTCAGTTGATGGAAATTTTTGTGTTTAAATACGAGGCTAATTTTCATCTTGACATTTGTCTTTACCCTGATGCTTGCAAGGTTGCTGACCAGCTATCTCAAACCTAACAGCATTAGAGTGCATTCATTCTCTGAAGAGATCTAAGAGTTTGTTGGACAGCACTTTCCAAAGCTCAGTGCTTTTTCTGTGGTAGGACTGCAAGTTGAAAGTGTGTGGTGGGCTACTTGTCTTTTATTTCAGCCTGCTGCTATTGACCTTTTACCCTCTGCAGTTAGTATCGGTGTTTGCCAAACTTCTTACACTCACTGTCTGTAGAAAGACAGCTGAAAAGTTGCTTCATCTTTCTTCCTTTAGCCTAGTTTTGAAATTAGTTCTTTAACTATATCTTAACCCATGCTGTGTGTGAGTTGTGGTAGACTGTAGTAGGTCAGAGTTGGCTTTAAGACTTTGGAGCCATGAGAGAAGTCTGCCCAGGAAACAGGAGAAGGCTGAAAAAGGCATTGCAACCAGCACTTGGTTTTCTGATTCCTGAATGTTTCAGTTTTGTTACTCAATTGCTCTGTTTTGACAGCATTTGGCAGCAGTGTTGAGCATTTTCTGTGTGCTCCCTCCTTAGGCTGCACAGCTGGAAGCAAGCCCAGCCTGCCAGTTAGCAGACAAGTCAGTTGTTACCTGAGCCTGTGGATTAGCTCATGTGAACATGATCCAGCAGTGGGGACTGAATTGCTGAGCTGGGTATGTGTGTTTCAGCTCCAAAGGGATGTCCTTATCAATACTGCAAACACTGGGATCACACTGTCTGCAGGCTAGGCATGGAACTGGCTTCCATGGCAGCAGATGCAACTGTCAGCATCTGTGATAATAAACTGGAGGTACTGCACTGAAAATAGGTTAAACCTTGTATTGCTTAATTGTTGACTTTCAAGTGACTGAGAAAAAGTACATCCTGTATCACTCACCAGTGTCCTGAAAGCTGTGGTGATTTTTGGGAGGGAAGGGAGAAAGGCAAAGTTAGCAGTCCTTTCAGGTAATTGTCAGGGACATGTTGTCTGCTTTCCAGGTAGTCGGTGATAAAGGAAAATATCCTTTTTCTTCCTGTAAGGCTGATGGTGCCCCATCGTGTCATGGGTCAGTGAGGGGGCAGGAGACCCTACTGAGCTGCTTTAGCTGCACAGTAGGAGCTGTCACCCTCCTAGACATCTGGTCGTTCTTACACATAGTTATTTCTTCTCTAGTAAAGAGACATCAAGGGAGAGATGTCCTTGCTAGTAGATTGTTCTTTGAGCTATCTTAAAGAAAAAAAAAGCAACAAGTAGCTATTTCTCCTGTGTGCAGCTGAGGGGTGTGTAGTGTTAATATGTGCTGTGGTTCAGAACCTGCACTAAGTTGAGTGTACTCACTATCTGGAGGACCACTAGAGATAGTAAAAATGGCCTGAGGTAATTCATATAGATGATTGCATGCAGGCTGTGTTCAAGCAGTCTTATGGATGGGGATGCACAATCACAGTGGTAGCCTGAAGCCCTTTTTAATGTCCTTTAATATCTGAAATAAAAAGTTAAAACCTTTCCCCACTGGAGGTGGCTCTTTCTGCTGGAAGCTGGAGTCTTAACTGTTCCTTACTTGAGAAAGTATGGGGAGACATGTGGTGCCAAGCTGTGCTCCACATCTTGCTCTTGGGAATTTTTGAAGCATAGGAGTAACTGACTTGTGATTAGGAGTTCCTGGCTGTGGAAGAAAGTACTTGAGGGCCAGAGCAGGTGTAGGTCTGACAGTGCATTATATAAGTTCATGTCCCCTGAGGTGACAGAACACAAGCAGACAGAGAGGCCCAATTGCATTACACAATATTTACTGAGGGAGGAGAAACTCCTGCTGATAATGAATTAGAGGAGTTGATTAAATCAGGGTAAAGGTAAATGTTTGTGTGTGTGTGTATGCACCTGTGTGTAAATGCTGAAAGGATGTGTGGATCACCTTTTATGTCTTTCCTGACCACCCAGCCAGTACTAGGAGGTGGGTTGGGATAGGAGGGAGCACTGCAGATGTATGTGCAAGGGCAAGTTTTCCTGTTCCCTGGCAGAGCAAAAATGGTCCTCTCCAAACACTTTGAAATTGTGACCCTGAGTTAAAAAGGGAAAAAACAAAAAAGGAACCAAAAAACCCAAGTGGGCATGTTTGAGGAGATACCAGCTTTCTCTGCAGTATCAAATCCAGCATGCTTTACATCTCTTGGCAGAAAGGGCAGCCCATGCCCCTGTGTTGGTGGTGTGATAAGGAATGGTTTCAAGAGAAATGTTGGCTGATGTATTTACATGGGGAATTAGGTGGTGCTGTCACCTCAAGATCCTTCTCTGCGAGAGGGCAGTGTGTCCTGAACCCAGTGGTAGCAGGTGCCTGAAGCATAGGTGTCTATGTCAGTGCAGCTGAATAACCACAGAGAGCTCTCTGCTCTCTGTGTGGGTGCTGGCTGGGTTGGCTTCAAGGTGGTGGGTTAAAAAAAGAGAAAAATGCTAATGAGCGATTTTCTTTTATTTAATGTACTTTTCAAAGCTTACTCAAAGTTAGTAGTATCTAGTTACTACATAAGTAGATACTACTAAGGAACTAATTGCTAGATACTACTAAGCAGATAGATCTACTTACAGTGTAAGAAGTGTCAAATTTGGGCCTGGTATAATTAGTTGGAGTATGTGAGCTTGAAGGCTTGGGGTTTGTGCTGCAATATTGAGAAAAACCAGTGACTATAGCTTTTGTTGTTGTTGAGAGTAATGTTTGCTGTACTCCTGAGTAGTGCTGCCTTTGGCAAGCTCAGCTCTACCCATGGCCAAGGGATTAAAGGCCATTAAATGTGACTTGTGATTAGAAGAAGGCTGAGTGCATCACCAGAGCAGCGTGTGTATAGTTCTGTTCGTAGTACCTTCACGTGCTGCTGAGATCTTGGCTTGGAGTGGCTGTCCCAAGGCTGCAGGGCAGCTGGTGCTGGCATGGAGGGATCATGTGACAATGACAGCACAGGCTGATGAGGCAAGACTTTACAGCCCTGCTACCTCAGCTTGCTGGCAGTGTGGTAAACTTGAACCCTGGGCTGGGTTCAGCTGAGAAGCTGGAGCTAGACTGGCCAGCTGCCTGAGTGGTGCTGAATGGACTGAAGAAGGAGGAAACATTCCCAGCTCTGGCAGCTGGAGAGAGGGGTGGTACTTGTGTGATGGGTGCTGGAGCATTCCCCTGGTTTCTTGCACACAACCTGTTTCCAGCAACACAGAGCAGACGGGTCAGACTGACTCAGCTACAGTCCTGGATATTTCAGTTTAGAGATTTTCTGAGTGCAAGGAAAATTGAATAAAAAACTAGAGCTCTGATTTGGGCTTAATGTATGACATAAGCATAGTCCATTTTGGTAAATGTTTGTTGCGATGCACGCTTGTATTATTTAGATCCTGAAGAGCATGTGGCTTTTGAGTGAGCCATATTAATGGTTTATATCTGTAGGCTTGTGATAGGGTGATGCAGTGGGGTGACCTGCTTGTACAGTGGGAAGCTGTGGCTACCAGGTTCCAAGCTGAAGATGCCAGTAGGTTTTGTTGCAGTGTTGTTGTTCTGTAGTGTTTACCTCAGTGGTTTGTGGGATTTGTATTTTGGAGCTTCCTGTGTTATCCTATGTGTATGTATGTGCCATATGAAGATTTTCCATATCACTTGTAAATCAAATGTTACAATTATTGGCACAGGAAATGTATTGAGAGATTTTCAGCTGGCAAGACTTCATTAGGGGAAGATTTCCTACAAAAACACATCCTATGACGTGGAAAGTTCCTAGTAGCTTGATGAAATTGGGTACTATGTCCTTTCCCTTTTTATTTATCTCAGCATGGAAGCACAGAGATTATGCAATTTATCAGAGGGTATCTGACAGAGTGGCAACCTGAACTTGGACCTCTGTAATCCAAGTTGGGTGTCTCAGGGGATGGTTGTTCTGGTTAACTGTTACTCTAGATTTCTTTGGTCATCAGTTTCTGGAGCCAGACTTGCTTGCCAGCCAGCAGTTACTTGATCTTTGTTTAGCTTACACAATTTGTTCTTGCCTTTGAAAACTCTGATGAGAAATTTGTGCTTATCAGTCCATAAACTTAAAAAATAAAAAGGGCAGAGGAAGGGGAATACTTGTTTGCACTGCAGTTCTGAATCCTACAGGTTTCTTTCCAGGCATTATGTAGTCAGAGTTGAAATGAAACAGCAGTTAGTGCTGAACTAAATCAAAGCTCCTCTAGGCACAACTTTGAGGTGGTGTTTTGGAGGGTTTTTCTTTGATTTTAAATAAAATAAAAAGAAATAGTGTGGTCTGCCTGTACTTACAGAAAATATTTGTGCTGTGAAGGCAGGGAAATGTGTTTTGTTCAGAGTTGGTCCATGCACAGTGTTGTGGTCTGGGGCTTTGGCAGTGTTGTGACTGTGGGACACCAGAACGTCAGACAAAAGATTGAAATGGGGAATAGGGAAGCCTCCATCAAGGAGATTAAATGCCTGCAAATAAACAGAGCACAGAAGGGAATGGAAAGGCCAAGGTCTCACTTGATTTCTTCTGAAAGCACAAGAGAGTCCTGGATAAAGTTTGAATTGAGAACATGCCAGATGGTGGGAAAGGGTTTGCCTTCTTGCTTTGTGTTCAGTAGGTAACAGAACTCGATAGAGTTGCTGCTCAAGGTGTTGGTGTGAGGAAGGGGAGCTGCAGGTGTCCTCCTGCAGGGTATGCTGAGTTCACCTGCACAGCTTCTCTTCCTGCCCTAGGAGGGCATCTAACAATAAGTTTGTCTCCTTGAGTAATGCAGAGTGACAGGTGGTCTGGAGGGTGGCTGTTACATCACAGAATCATTTTCTCAGGTGGCTACCCTTTTCTTTCCCAAGGTATCATTGAAAGGGATGAAACACCCATGGAGAAAGAGATCTCCCTTCTCCATCGAGCAGACTTCGAATTCTCCCACATTTTCTACTTCTGCAGAAAAGGGTTTGAGGCCATTGTGGAAGATGAAGTCACTCAGCGATTTTCCTCAGAAGAGCTGCTCTCCTGGAATCTGCTCACAAGGACTAATGTCAACTTCCATTACATCAGCCTGAGGCTGACTGTTGTGTGGGTCATTGGGGTGATAGTGCGCTACTGCTTCCTGCTGCCCCTACGGTAAGCTCTGGTGCTGAGGGGTTTTGTCAGCCTGGGAATGGGTAAATTTGTGTTTTTTGGTAAATGTCATCTCAGCTTTCTTTAACCTAGAAAGCAGCATTGGCAGATATAAAGTATTAACTTGCTTAAAAGGCTCCCTTTGTGTTAAAAACTCCCTGTGGAGAGTAGAGTAGGGCTGGTGGTCATCTTTTCCACGGATGCTTTCCCTAAGTCCATGTGTATTGGCAAAAATAAATGTAAACACTAAAGCTCCCTGACACCCATGTGCAGGGGAGTATCTGGATCTGCTGCTAATGGGTTTAGTTGCACCACTTAATTAGTGCTTGTTTTCTTTTTTTTTTTTGCTTTTACTCAGAGCTAGGATTAAAACACAAAGGAGATGGATTTCTCGTTCGGACTTGGTTGTTTATTGAATCTTATTTAAAGTACAGAGAGTTCTGCAGCACTTCTAGCTACTAGCTAAAAGTGAGGAAAATGGAGATGGATTTAGCTAGTTACAAGGGTTTTTTAAAGCTAAATAATTTAATTAAAAGCTAGCACCTATATTGTTTATACTTTTGACCCAACAACTAAACACCTATGACCCACACTGCAGGATTTTTTTTCCAACTAAAAACTACTGCCTGAAATCCTGAAGAAGGAAGAAAGAGACAATGCCCAAGAATGTCCACCTTATAACCTATATCTATTACTATATTCTAAAAACTCCAAATTCAAAACCTTTCACCATGTGAAATGACACACTTCTATTCTAACTACACACCGGTCATTCTAACTTTATCACTCAAATTTGGAAGCCTTCTCCAAGGCCTTAAGCCAAAAGCAGTGTTCCCTTGGGGTTGGTGTCAGTAAGCCCAGAAAGTTCAAAACTCTTGGGTTTCTGGGTTCCAACATGCTGCCTTTGCCAGACCTTGACTTTAAGCAATAGGTCAGGGAACTGCTGAGTTAGAGAACTGCATATGTCAAGTATCTGAAGAATAATTGAATTTCTGCAATCCCTTTTCATTTTAAAGGGGGGAAAATATTAAAATGAGCAAAGCTACTTACTTAGGTTTAATGTCTTTTGTCTGTAGCTTTACCCTCGCTGCCATTGGAATTACGTCCATGATTGTGGGAACAACAGCGGTGGGACAGCTACCAAACGGCAGGTAGGTGCTGTGTGTGAGGGATGAACTCACCAATATGATCACCTGAAGATTAGAAGTGGACAGATTTGTGCCTATGACAGACTACTGATAGTCCATTCCTCCCACAAATTAGTGGACCTTATCTTAGTGGCATTTTGAACTTGGGCCGAGGTTGGATTCTTACCAGTCTTGGCACTGAGGTTGATGATTTATAAAGGGCTCCTCCAGCTGCCATGAGACACTCAGTGGGGCATTGTAGGGCAGGTAGTAAGTAGAGCTGGGATGAAAAACACCCAGCAGAGTGGGGACAGCCTTGCCTAGCTAAGTGGCACCAAGGATATGATGTATCTTGGCTGAGCTGCTGTAGCAAGTGAGTATTGGAGCTGGGAACATCCCTCTGTGCTCCAGAATACCAGGCAAATTTCAGCCCTGAGTGGTGTTGAGTAGGCTGGAGAATATTGCATGTGTATCTGGCTGCTTTCCTGGATGCTTCAGATGTCTGATTTTTTTCAGTGTGAAGAACTACCTGAGCGAAGTGGTTCACCTCACGTGCTCCCGCATCCTCGTCAGAGCTCTGTCTGGTACTATCCGTTACCATAACAAGTGAGTGAGCAAAAGTGTGGATATGCTTACATGTGTGTGTCATCCCATTGGAACTGGGGACTGCTCTCCTGAGCTGCAGGTTGATGTCACACTGGAGGGTCACTCACCTGACAGCTTCATGGAGATATTTGGTGTGCAATGTGGTGCTTAGTGCACTAGCAGTCTAACAAAAAAATATGTAATTGCAGGGAAAACAGGCCTCAGAAAGGAGGAATTTGTGTTGCCAACCACACATCACCGATAGATGCGATCATTTTGACAAATGATGGATGCTATGCAATGGTATGAAGAGATCTAAGATAACCACAGCAGAGAGACCTGGAGAGGGAAAGATTGTGGGGTATTGCTTGTGGATTTCAGTACTTAACTTTCACAGCAGAGGTGCTTGCTTGAGCGCTGGTCAGTGGGGAAAAGTGTAAATTGTGTTTAAATTGGTCTATATTATGTGCTGGGGAAGTTGCCCTTGGAGTGTCAATGCCAGGCTCTTCATCTGTTGAAGTACCTGAGATAGGCTTCCCTGTGAATGTGTAG
This sequence comes from Catharus ustulatus, assembly GCF_009819885.2. Classification (NCBI taxonomy): domain Eukaryota; kingdom Metazoa; phylum Chordata; class Aves; order Passeriformes; family Turdidae; genus Catharus; species Catharus ustulatus. The sequence continues at coordinate 11,478,734 of NC_046225.1, forward strand.
ATGCTCTCAAGTGAATGCATTTTAACAGTTCTGTGGTCACTGCTCAATCCTGGCTTGCTGCCTCCCAGTGCATTTGGGTTTGTTGGATTTTCTTGGAGGGGGGTGGAGAGAAGTTCTACCTTTCATGAGTCTCACACTGATGTGCCTTGCTGGGCTTGCAGGTGGGCCAGGTTCACGGTGGGCTGATGGGCATTATCCAGCGAGCCACAGTCAAAGCCTGTCCTCATGTCTGGTTCGAGCGCTCCGAGATCAAGGACCGCCATCTAGTGACAAAAAGGTGAGGTGTGTGCTGGGCTGTCTCCCTGGAGAGGCACTGAGCAGTCAAAGACCTGGATTTGGGAATGAGTTTTGTGGGTGGTGTGCAGCACACTGCATTGCTCAGAATGACCTGAGTGTGCTTGCTTGTATGGGCTTTGGTGCAGTGCACTGCAGTCAAAATGTCAGGTTCCCAACTCACCAAGGAAGGCTTGAAATGTTGATGCAGTGTGTCATGGTTCAGTCTGGGAAGGTTTGGATTGCAGACCATCACAAAGCATCTCAGTTGGGAAGCCATCAGCCTAGTAACTAATATCTGATGAATCAAGTGTGTATTTTGAAAGGATGTGAAGATACTTCAATTTTGGTACTTTCTGTTGAAGAAATACTGATGATAAAATTGGCTGTGACAAAAACAATCTGTTTCACTGGAAGTTGTGAGCCACTAGAAATATAAAGCTTTATTTGGTTGGGTGAGAGGCAAAATGTCCTGCTCTATAAACTGTGTACAAAGGTGGTTTTCTGCTGGATGCCTCCAAAAGCATACCTGTTAATATTGTAGTACAAGGATAAAAATTTTTGCTAATCTGTAGAGAACTTTTTAGGGTAGTTTGGACAGGTTAACTTCTTCACTGGCTTATTGGCCTCTGCACAGCAGGACAGCTTTGCCAAGTTGTCCAAGTGTTATTCAAGTAGTGTGAATTGTAGGCATTTAGAAGTCTCTCTTTAAGAAATATGCTGTTAAATAGCAGAGGCTGGATGGACCACAGCATCAATATGTTTTTTTCTTATATAGACAACTTCTTGAAGGTTGACTTGATCAGAGTTAGTGGGACTGGCTTAATTGTTGGCTTCTCTGACAGTCATTTGTAAAATAATGTAGAGGAAAGAAAACAGGATGTTGCCTCAATGTAAAGCCCCCAGGGGCTTAAGGGACAAAGGCAGGCACAAAGCTTCAGTTTCTGTGGGAAAGAAAAGCAAGTACAAATTAATGTATAGTAAAAGGCTTTGGTTTCATATGTAATACATAAAGGTATTTTTAATGCACCTGCCTGGGGAAAGAAGAGTGGAAAGGAGCTATTTTTTAAGCTTTCCTTCTGCTTCCACAGACTCAGGGAACATGTGGCAGATAAAAGCAAGCTCCCGATCTTAATTTTTCCAGAAGGTAAGAAGCTGAGCTACTTATCTCCATTCAGTGTAGTTGTCATCCCTGTTCTCTTTTCATAGCTTCTGCTGTTCAAATCTATCTTCACTCTGGCTTCAACTTTGTTAGAGTGCTCCTGGTTTTCATCTTTAATGCAAGATGAATACACATGGAGACAACACAATACTGTCCCTGGATGTTGCTTCTCCTGGCAGAAGCTGCAGGCAGAAGAAGGGGAAGATTATTTTGCCCTGAGATTATTACTTTGTTGTCCTACAGATTTAACCTCAGCATTGTGCTTTTTATCTTGCACACTTTCTGGCTTTATTCAGGAAGTCAGTCAAAAGACAAAGGCTTAAAGCATGGGAGAGCTGCTTGACTGAGTGAGCAGCAAATGCAGGCCCTTTATGGGTAAGACCTGTATGTGGATTTTGTGTTGTACTGAAATGACTGTGTGAAGCAATGACTTTCTCTTCTGGACAGGCACCTGCATAAACAATACATCTGTGATGATGTTCAAGAAGGGGAGCTTTGAAATAGGAGGGACAATCTATCCTGTTGCAATCAAAGTAAGTGGAAATAGCTGGCTGCTGAATTTCAGAGTTTGGGATGGGTTTTGTCAGAGGGGCAGGAAGCTGTCTCAATACAGCTGCTACTGAAGGCAGAGTAGCTCTGGTAATTGGGTGCATGCTGTGGATGGCTCCTGGAGAATAAGCGGCTGAAATTAAAGTGAAATCCTTTGGCCTATAGGGCCTGGCTGGTAGGCCCTGATGAGGTCAGCTTCTTCCTCCAGGAAGCTGGGAGGAAAAGACATCCAGCTAGTCCTTTCCCATGCTGAAGGGAAACATCCTGCTCACAGCAGACTTAATTCTTTCAGCTGTTCAGGCAAATGGGTGACATCTGCTGCTGACTCTGTCATGTAATCCCAGGTCTGAGAGGCTGTGATGGTCTGGGGAAAGGCTTAACCAGTTGTTTTTTGTGATCCTCTGCAGTATGATCCTCAGTTTGGAGATGCCTTCTGGAACAGCAGCAAATACAACATCGTGAGCTATCTGCTGCGAATAATGACCAGCTGGGCCATCGTTTGCAACGTGTGGTACTTGCCACCAATGGTTAGAAAGGTAATCCAGCATCTGTTAGGATGAAGAACTTGACTGTGTCTGCAAGTGCACTTTTACTCTTTTTTCCCTCCAAAACCTCTGCCCACCCCATGTCTCCAAATAAGTTTTATACTGGATTTTTGTCAGTGCTGACTGATGTATGATTGGACTCTGCTTTTCCTGATGCAGCTTGCACTATCAGCAGTGCACCAAATATGCAAAGGATTGCAGTAAATGCAATGCTGTTCACAATAGCAATAATGATAATGTTCTATCATGTTGAAGCAAAATTTTCTCCTAATTTTGACACTCTAGGGGAAAAATGAGTTATCACATGGGAACAGCAGATTGTGATGTTGGCATGATAAGGAATGGGTTGTTTGGCAGTGACCTAATTTGATGAGACAGCAGATTAAAAAATGTTGTGAAAGTCTGATTCAGCTGACTTCTCTGCTTTATGTTGAATTTATGACCCTTGAAGGAAGGTGAAGATGCTGTTCAGTTCGCCAACAGAGTGAGGTCAGCCATTGCTCACCAAGGAGGACTGACTGAACTCCCTTGGTGAGTTATGCCATCCTTGTCAGAATTCATGGGCTATTTGTGGTTAGTTTGACTGATAGGTGCTTCCCTCCTTAGCTTGGAGACAGATAACATTCAGCATCACTTTATTCCACTCTGGGAAAACAATGCAGTAATTCCACATGCATCTATGTGAAAGTAAAACGTGTATAAAGTCTTTGGAGCATATAGCATGCAGTGAGTTTCATCTAAAGGCTTAATGCTTTTGAAGTAGGTCCATTAACAATTGTTTCTCGTGTTGAGATTAAGTAGCAAAAGTGAGATTGCTTGGCAAATCTGATGAGCAACAAAAACCAAAACAGGCCTGGAGGCCTTCTGCTCTGACTTTCTCATGTCCTGCCTCAGTAACTAGCAGGATAATGTCTAGATTTTATGTGACACACACATGAGAGCAAAATTCAGATGAAGACAATGGACAAATAGATTCAACTATGAAACCCAGCCCTGAGTAATATAAGGCAAAACACAACTGTAGTGTTGCAGAAGATTGGCTGACTCTACAGTCTGGGGAAGTAGCATTCCCGATTGCCAAAGATTTCTATTGTAGGTACAGCCTGTTACCAACATGAATAGGCTGCTTTAATGGGCTGAATTCAAAATTTGAACTGCATAAGCATTGTGGCTTAACGTAGAGGCTTTAATAAATGTGCTTAAAATTGGATGTTGTAGAAGCTCTGAAGAAAAGCCTTTAATAATAATAATTTAGATTACCTTCCTTAATCAACTGTAGAGTTTTAATGTAATGCATAGTTTTAATAGCAATAACAATAGCCATAACAGCCCTGATGGTTTACTGTTCCCTCTTGCTCTGTTCCAGGGATGGAGGTCTGAAACGAGCAAAAGTCAAAGATACTTTCAAAGAAGAACAGCAGAAGAACTACAGCAAGATGCTAGTGAGAAATGGATCAGTAGGAAGCTTGTCTGCAGAAACTGAGTCAGACTGAAGGGTGATTTTTGAAAAGTAACTTTGCACAACCAGCCTTAGCAGGAATGTTTTTTTTTTTAATTAAAAAAAAACCTGACAGAAAACAGAGCAAGAAAACAACAAAATCCTTCATTGTGTGTATGCATATTCTCTGTGTGGCTGGTGCAGAGCCTGCCAAGGGCAGTGTCTCTGTGTTCCTCCCTGTTCATTCTTTTGCTATCCTGCCCCTCTCCATCTTCATGTGATGATGCACTGCAGCTCCTGGTATTCCCAAGCTGAATGCCTGCAGAGTGAGAAGATGAAAAAACCACCCCAGTTTTTCTGAGTTTGTAAGGATGAAGTACACTGAACAGATGCTGTCAGGACACTGGTTGTGAAGATACCTCTTGTTCATGGTACTTTAAAGGTTTAAACATAACAAATTTTTGTTGTTTTTTTCCTGTTGCTCACAGCCTTTTTGTTGTAGATGACTTAAATAACATGCTTTAGGATGTTGTCAGAACTGTAAGATTGATTCTTTGTGTTAGCTTGCACCTGGATGTGCAAGGATGGAATGAAAGCAAGGGCTGCAGAGACCCTACAGGATGGGAAAGGAGCTACCTGCCAAAAGCACAGACTATGGACTATGTGAGGAATTTGGTTGCCTTATAACATGGTATTGCCTTTATTGAGAACTGCTGCCTGAGGGAAGATAAGGGGCAAGTCCTCAATCTCCCTGTCCGTTGCTGTTGTTGAAATTGCTTTCTTGAGCTCTGGAACTGTAAAGGTAAGGTGCAGTTAGGGTTGGATAATGTAGGCTATGACAGATGAATTTTTGTGGATTGTCAAGAGTGCCCATCTGCAAAAATTATTGTTAATGGCTTGAAGTTCTCAAGAGAGCCACTCCAGAAACACATTGTGTGTTTCCTGGGCTAGCAATAGCTATCACAACTACAAGCATAGGATCTGTAAGTCAGCTTTGATACGAGATATGGCATGTCCAAATCTGCAATATATTGCTGCTGAATGTAATGAGAAATAAATTCTATATTTCTAATGGGTCTTGTGTGGCATTACTACTGTTCTCTAAAGCTATATAACTGAAAAATTTATATTTCCTGGGAGCTTAACAATGGAGTAATGGAAACTTCAGTAACCAACATAAAGGACAAGTTGTAGTTGAGTTCTACAGATTTCTAACTTGACTTTCTTTGCTTTTTTACCCTCTTCTTGGACTCTAAGGCACATAGATGGCTTGGTGTTTATCCTTGTTAGAGCAGGGGTAACACATCATGCAGACTCATCTTGAAATTACAGCATGAAGTCATATCAGGGAGACTCAATGAATCTGCAACTAACTGGAAAACAACTACACTTCTAAATTTTTAGCTAAGTTCATTTCTAAGTAGTCTTTTCCATTTAGCAAAGAGAATTTAAATTTAATGCTGAAAAAATTACTGTTCTATAAAGCAACATTTCAAATTGTTAGAACATAGTCTCCCAGAAAAAAAAATCCTGATTCCCATTATGGACTTACACGAGGACAAATATATAGGGAAGTGTTTTCAGGTTTGGCATGGCAGGCCTTCAGGAAGGAAATTGTTTATGTTAAAGGGGTTAGTTTAGAGTGGTAAGACAAGTGAGACACAGTAAAGGCTTTCTGCTTAAGGTGAACTTAGTTCAGCTGTGGTCTGAGTTGTTATTATTGTTAAGATGAACTGGTCATGCAAGCTTTGGGCTAATGAATGGGTTTATCATAATTTATAGATATTAACTGCGAGCTTGATCTTTCCTGGATTGCACTCACAATAGGAAGCTTTGTAAAGACAACTCTTAAAAACATGCCTGCCTGTTTTGTTTGCATACACATATAAAATACAGTTTAGGTAACATATTTTAAAACCTACCCCATAAATACTGGGTTTATATATATTTTTTAAAGTTTCTTATAAGGTGTAGATTATGATGTATTTCTCTGCAGATGGAACAAGAATTGTTCTGGTTGAGGGTTTAAATATGATTCCTAAGAGAACCTTCACAGCCAGTTTATAGGCTCTGCTTTCTTCCTGCTTTTGGAGTTGATCATCAGTACCTGAACTGCAGTGTTTTTTTGGATGCTCTGTTAGGTGCATGTATTTGCAGCAACAGGACTCTGAGCTTTGGCAAAAGTGCCCAAGGTTGCAGTTTGCTTTTTGCTCAGGGCAAAACTGAATTTTAAGGCAAAAAAGCCCTGCTAAGTTAGAGGATAATGACAAGGTAATCCAATGACACTGAAATGTTTGACAAGCCAAAGGGAATTCTGTGACTTAATTAGAAGTAGTCCCCACTGAATTGATTTTTAACAAAATCTGCCTTATTTTGGAGAGACTTTGTCAAGAAGTGTGTACATTTAGCTGTATGAGTGGCACTGGCCATGAGAAGAGGCATCATGCAGTCATTTCCTAATTGAGAATATGTAGGTCAATCAGCTGAGATTTCTTGAACCTGCAGCAGCTTGTACATCTTTACTAAGCAGAATGTCCTGTGTGTTCTTTGAGTCTTGGTGGTGTATCCCCACACTTAGCTCTGAAAATGTGTTCAGAGAGGCTGTGTGGGCAATGGTGATAACTAATAGGTGGTTCTGGACTGTATCCCAGATTTGTTACAGACATGAGATCCACATTCTTGAGGACGTTTAATTTTTAGTTTGGAGAAGTATTTTTATAGGGCAGCATGTATGCCATGATGACTGATAGCAGATGGTCAGTGCATAGAAGGTGTGACTTGATTCACTCTCTCTCTCTCTCTCTCTCTCTCTCTCTCTCTACTGCCTTTGGAAAGCTTTTTGTACATTTTTTCCTTTTCCCTTGACAGACCTGGGAAATGTTGCAGCTGTATCAGGCTGAATGAGTAGAGATGGCTCGAGAAATCAATGGTTGAACTGTAAGTTTTAGTTTCTGGTGCAGGGCATACAGAACATTTATCCTTCTTTTAGGACCTAAATACATATTTTTGTTTAGATTTAAAGAGAGACCTTTGAGTTTAGCGAATGTTGACCCCTTTCAAGCTCTGATAAAACTCTACAGGCCTTGGACAGGGAGGTGGTTTTAAAGGTGATGATGCAATCCAATTCAAATGTTAATAATTATTTTTCTGCTGCTGAGATTTGTTTCTACCTAGAGCGCAATGGGTATAGCCACGTGTTCGCTTTAAGCTACTTGGCCTCTAATACACATTCCATATATGCAGGCTGTCATTATAGACAGCTCCTAATTGACATGAAGGAGGCAAAAAAACCTCAATTGAGAGTATTTGGAAACTTGTTTAAAAAGACCTCAGTGTTGATTCTGGAAGTTCCAGGCCCAATCCTGAAATTTAAGGTAATTAAAAGTGTACTTGTCCCCCCATTACTGAACTGATTGATGAAGTTTTCTAGTTAAGATTATGGTCTTCCCCCAGTATTTATCTGTTATAATTCATAGAAGACTTCAAGTGTCAGACTGGCAAATGTGATGTATTCCTGTTCTTCCTTGTTTTAACTAGTGCTTCTCAAGAACTGGGCAGTCCTGATACTATCAAATTCTATGGGCAGCCATAACAGAACTGGGCCAGCCAGGAAATTTGTGGCATAGTGTATAGAGAGATGGGAATGACTCACCAAAAAACAACTTTTAATGTAAAAAAAACAAACAGTGTGTGTGTTAAAGTACTACCATGCACGTTAAAGTTCTACTACTGTAGAACATAGACTGTAAAGATGACATGCAGAGCTCATTAGGAACACAATGTTACACAGTACAGTAATATAAAATCAGAGAACGGAGGACATCATAAAATGACCTTCCTATAGAAATTATGAAAATACAGTTACGGTAAAATCAGTGCAAAATAGACCAAAATGTAGTAAAGGCACACAGAGTCCTGACTTCTGTTCTCCAGTGTGTGCTGAAGCAAAGATTGGAGTGGTGATTGTCATTTTTTGGGTGGCTTGAGATGCTTTAGTCAAGGCATGTTTTGTTTCATTAGTCAGTTCTCAATGTAGGATCAGTCAGCTTTTGCCTGTCGTGAAGTGTCCTTATTGTTCTATATTGAGGCCTGTCCTTTTTAAAATGTCTCTACTGCATTTTTGGTGTTATCCAATACCTGCCTTGTGGGGCAGGTGGCTGAAACATGCGTACTGTGGCTGTGATGGTATAATTTTCCTGGCAGCCAGAGCTTCCACAATCCCCTGCCCAATTGTCTGTGCTTGAAGAGCTGGAATGTTCTCTTGCATCAGTGGCTCCCTGGATGTTAGGACAGGCTTAGGGAGGTTTACTGCTCGGTTTTTAGGTTGCTTGCACACCCCTTCTATTGTCAATCCAGCTTGTACTTGACCCCCGCATAATCTTGCAACAATTGATTTAACAGTATCTTAAAACAAACCTGGTTTTTCATCTCCAGCATGGACTTCATGAGTGCCGCCATGTTGGAGGCGTCACTTCTGGAATCCCGGGGAGGTGTTTCCGGTGTGCCACTAGGGGGCGCTGCAGCCCCAGGGGAGGCGCGGCGTGAGGCGGGCTCTGAGGCGGGAGAGGTGGAGCCCGAGGTAGGGGTGGAGCCCGACCTGCAGTGGGGTACGCCAGAGTGGGAACTGAGGGCAGAGCTCTGGAAGTGACTGGCATTTTGCTAAGGGTGGAGAAGGAGTAGCTGTGGGAAGGAGGGTGAAGGGATGGAGAGGGTTGCAGTCTGCACAGGCCCCTTGTCTGTGATGGGCTCCGATCTTGTGTCCCTCTCCCAGGGCTAAGAGGGCTGGGAGCAGTTCCATGTTGGAAGGGGGTGGCTGGGGTGGGGTCTCACAGCTTTTGCTCTGCCTTAATCATTTCATAAATTGCATGAAATGCAGGCAACATGCAAGGAGCTAGAGGGTTCCTGCGAGTAGTCAGATCATATAATCTGGACCCCACTGAGTTCCAAAATGTGGGAATCAAGATGTTACAGCCGATTGGAACCTTGTGGTAGGGCTGGTTGTGGTGTTGGGGAGATTACACCATACCCTTTTTACAAAGGTTTTCAGCTCATGTTTGTCCAACGCCTTTCTGTGGGCTGCTAAAAGAATTTTAAACTGTCCATATACAGATGATGGCCTAGCACCCATTGTGCAACCAGCACAGCTTGGATGGAGTGGGATATGCCCCCCCTTTAGGAAAGGGTGATGGTGTGGCTGTCCCTCCTCCACTCACCTGCTTCCCACAGGTATCTCCAGGCTGGCTGGTCACAGTCCAAAAGTCACCCTAAACTTTCCATGTCAGGCCTGATTAGTTTGTAAGCCGTAGAGAAGTCCTATCAGTCAGTTCTTCCCTGCTGACCCAATTCCCGGAGAGGTCCCTGTTTGGGTACCACCCTCATCCACTGTGGGCGGCCGTAACAGGACCGGGACCCCGAGCCAGCAGGGGAATTTGTGGCATAATATATAGAGAGGCAGGAACAATGGAGTTGGTGAAAAACAAAGAACTTTTAATGTAAAAACAACAAATGTAGAAACCACATGGTACAAGAGGCAACCTTCAAAGACTCCGAAACCCTGAAAGCACAGAGATATATAGGTAAGCCAGAGTCGTATAGATGTGATGGAGGGCCTAGGGTCCAATCAACAAGGATAAGGAACAAAACCATAAATGTAGCTGGCAACCAGCCAACCATGTATTGAAACCAAGAACAACACCTTGTTTGTAACAAACTGGTTAACATATTAATTCCTGTGAGACAACTCTTCTTTCTGTTCTCTCACCATGATGTAAAGGATGTCCTTCCTCCTAGCTAGGTGTCTCCCAGGGTTTGAAGCTGAAGCCCTCTACATCTGCAGATGAAACCAGCTCCCTGTCCACCTCAGTTTCCACAAAATTCTTGCTTGAGTGAATGGAAATGATTTCAGACAGTGCTGAGATATTTAAGGGAAGGGCTAAAGAAAACTCCATAGAGGCACAACTAAGGTGAAAGCAGACTTGGGCTGTGAAGCCTTCTCCAAGGTGTTAGTACTAAAGCTCTGGAAGGAGGTTCCTGGTTCTGATTTTTTTGTGAATGGTGGACAAACAAAATATTTATCAGTGCTAGTACTAAGGAAGCCTAATTTTATATGTATTTGTGCCTCAACTTAGGCTGCAAGCTCTGATTGAAGCTGTGGTGCGATACAGTGTTATCACAGAATGGTTTGGGTTGGAAGAGACTTTTCAAGACCATCCTGTGCAACCCCCCTGCAGTAAGCAGGGACATTTTCAACTAGACCACACTGCTCAGAGCTTTGTCCAACCTGAGCTCAAATGTTTCCAGGGATGGGGCTTCTACCACCTCTCTGGGAAACCTGTTGTCAGCATTTCACTACCCTAGTTGTAGAAAAATTCATCCTTGTCTCTAGTCTAGTTCTACCTTTTAGTTTAAAACATTCTCCTTTGTCCTATTCCCTACTAAAAAGTCTGTCCCCATCTTTGATGTAAGGCTGCTACAAGTACTGAAAGGCTACCACAAAATCTCTGGGGCCCTCTTCTTGAACTTGTTCAGGTATCCTGTCCTCCAGGTATGGCAACAGCATCACTCAGCTTGGTGTCATCTGCAAGTGTGCTGAGGGGGCACTGGATCCCAGTATGTCATGGATGAAGTTAGTACTGCTCCCAGTACATCCTCTGAGAGGCACCACTGCAGCATGATGTAGGCCAGTGCATGCTGCAGACAGAGCTTTGACTCAGCCCTGTGTGAGGATGTGCAGGTGGACTGAAAGCTGCGAAAAATCTTGGGGATTTTTAATATTTATTTGTGTGACAAACTGGCTGCTCAAGCCTAGTGGTGAGGGTGAATTCTTTGATTTTGTCACAAATGTGTTTTTGGGCACTGCTGTGCCCTGAATGATGTGGCCATGCAATTACCAATCCTCATTTTTCCCATCAAAAAAGGTTTTTTGTTTCTCTGAAATGAACATAATAAAAACAGCAGAACTGTGACCTCAAGAGTCAAGATACAGACTCCAATGATTGTTCACTGTCTCCATCTTTTTATTAAATTTTTCTGAGGCTCTTTTTTGCTGCATAAAATCCATACAAATGAAATACAAGCACAGTCAGTAAATACTAATGAAAAGGTAAATTCATTTTGCAAAGAAGCCAGTGCATATAAGACATCATCTGGAATAATGATGATTTTTTTTCTTTCTTTTTTTGCGCAGATCACAAAGCTATTGCAGTCTTTTAAAATTAATATCTGGCTTTTAGGCTCTGTAATGGGTTGTATGACCTCTTCTTACCCTTTGGCTAATAAGAAAAATTATATTGTTTTTAAATACAAGACAGACACAAGATATGATAATTGTATGGATAAGACTGATATTTCTGTTAAATAGCATGGAATGGTAAAGTGCTTTGTTCAGTTTTCCAAATTGTGTCCACCTTTGGGGCAGGGTGGTATGAATTTGTATCTGAGCTTCAGCAGAGCTGCCCTGCTCAGTGAGGAGGCACAGGGAAATCTCCCTGCCAGCTTCCCACCTCTCTTCTTAGACCAGGCATGGTACAAGGCTGCAAACTCAGCTGGACGTGGCCAGGTTGCAGTTTGTGCATCTCTGTGATGAGGAGGGTCTGTCCTGGACTTGGCTCATTCTGAAATACAGAATTTCCAGCACCCCCAGGGCAGTGACTCTGCTGTATCCTTGTGCTGTGGTAGCGTGCAGTTCACAGGCTGGACTTTATCCAGTCTTTTCTCACACACCAGACGATGTTCTGTGCATGCAGCATATCTCGGAGACCTAATTTGTGGGGGGTTTTAATTTCAAAGAGAACCTGAGAACTGAATAACCTTTAACTGCTTTGAATTGCTCTGTCATGTGATGGCCTGACACCATTCCCCCAGTGGAGTCATGTCAGTTCTGAAGGAATCACAGAATCACAGAATGGTCTGGGTTGGAAGAGACCTTTAGGATCATCTCATTCCAGCCCCCCTTGCCATGGGCAGAAACACTTTCCACTAGACCAGGTTGCTCAGAGCCCCACCCAGCCTGGCCTTGAACACTTCCAGGGATGGGCATTGAGACATGGATCTCAGGAGTGAGGTTTTTAGCTATACCTTAAATACATGTCCTGTCTCAGTAGTCTGAGCTTTTGATTCCATGTCACATGTAAAACCAAGTTACAGAATCCAAAGGAAATTTGCTTTGGAGCCTTGAGGCCATTACCTAATCCAGCCGCGTTGCAGGAAAGAAATTTCCTTGCCAAGCAGCACCATCTATCAGCTGATGACTGCACAAAGGTTTATTGGGTTTTGGGGCTTGGTTTTTTTGTTGGTTTGGGGAGTGAAGAGTGAAGGGTTTTTGTTGGTTTTGGGAGACCTGGCACTGAGCTTGGGTGAGAGCAGGGAACGTGTGCCTTTTGCAGTTAAGTCTTCCTTGGTGCTCTTGGAGTTTTCAAGTACAGGGCATTCCCGGAGGAGCACTGCCACCCTCAGTGTGGGACCCTGTGTCAGGCTAGGCAGGCCAAAATTTTCTGCCTCTGAAGTGACTTGTTGGCTTTATTGGGCAGCAGCAGATTTTTGTGTGTGCTTTTCTCATCAAGACTTTCCACCTTTCTGTATTTTGCATCACTCGTTTGTTGTAACCTAATTTTTATTTTGTTTTTTAGTGTTATCTGGCTGTGAAATTCCATGCCTGGTGTTTAGGAAAGGCACTGAAGGATGATGTCTGTATGTATTTTTGGTTTTGTCTCACACTGCTTGCTTGTGGGCTCTGTCCTTCTACCTCCATTCCCACACAGCAGCAAGTCACTGTCTCCTGCAATTAGTTACAAAGAACGATGAGATTGGCCCTGTGTTTTCCTCACTTCATCCTGGGATAATGGATTAGTCCAGATGCTTGACAGTGTTGCATAAAGTGAGCGTGATGGAGTGTAAGCCCAGGTGGGGACAGCTCTAGCACAAAACAACCTTGGCATGGCATACTCTAATTTCCTTCCTCATGCTTCATCTTGTGCAATGGTTCCACTTAATTATTGCACTGTGGAAGTCAGCTGCCGGGGCAGGGATTAATCCTTTCCAACAATTGCAATCAAACTTCCACTTGTGTACTCGACTCCTAATGCTGGGTTCGTGCTCAGGGAGAGGGATGGGAATTCAGAAGCATGAGCTCTTGAGAGCAGCAGAAATTTCCTCCTTGTCTTGTTCAATAATAGTAGTGGCACTACTTTTTGGGGACGGAGAGGAGTGATGTTATTTAGGAAGTTGTCAATTCCCAAGTTAGCCACATGAAGAAACCAGCGACCAGCTGAAATCCCAAACCCACTTGTTTAGCTGGGCTGGCCAAGGGTGAAGGTTAAACATGCCTGAGGTTTTGGGATGGAGTTAAGGGGTGAGGGAGGGTACTTGGCTGTTAGAGGTACTAATAAAATGCTGGTTGGAATGCCTAAAAAACTTGTATCTTTAATTTTCATGTACCAAAAGATCTTTGGAAATTGTCCCTGATATCCTGAGAAAGGGGATGCCCAAATGTAAATCTTCCTAAGTAGTTGAGAAGTAACACAGGCTTGGTCTAGCTCTGTGAAACTAGAGATAATGCAGGAATGAGGAGTACACAACTGGGAAGGGCTGAAGTTATGGCATTAGAAATAATTTGCTGTTCAGAAAATGTAGTGCTGAAGCCAAACCGCAGTCTTAGTTTGTGCTCGCCTCAGTATCCTTTGGAGCTGCACAGAGTTGGTCTTATGACCATCTCTTCATGGGCCAAAGGGGCAAAATCTTTGCTTGTATTTGAGCTTAATACCTTGTCCTTGGACTTTGAATGTGTCAGGATTCAGCTGTGCTCCCACTTCTGTCAGTACAGAGTTTTTTACTGTGTTTCCAAGGTGCTCCAAATAAACCTCAAAGATGGCAGGAATTTTTGTGTGGCATCCCTGTTCCTCCCCTGAAATCATGTGCACTCATTTAGCTCCTCAAGAAAACTCCTGGGGAGTTTATCATCGAGGCTATCTGAGGACTTCCATTTCCTGTAGAAATCCTGATTTCTGGTCCTGAAGTTATTCAAGCAGGATGTTTGCTGCTGTATTTGCAGATGTCTCCAAGAGGCTGCAGTGGTTTGCTAAAAGGGCTAAGGCTTGTCTTAAGGGCTAAGACTGAGAGTTCACTTCTACCCAGGGTGGCATCACTGTCGTGTTCCTAATGGTGTAAAAGATGAAGGTTGAATGTGTGTGTGTGCTCTCTGGGAAGAACTAGCAAGCCTTAGTTAATCACTGCTGTAGATGCTATTGAGACACTTTGTGACTTCCTTTAAATCACAGATATCATTCAGACTTTGTTTCTCTAATGGGCTCTCCGTGAGGTGTGGGTGTTACAGTCCTCATTGATGGCTGCACCAGGAACTGGTAACTATAGGGATATTGCTACTCCCATTCCAGGCTTTGGGAGCAAATAAGAGCATTGGTCCCTTCCTGGTAGAAACACACACCAGCTTCTGACACAGTTTGTGTTTGGTCTGGCTAAATCACAGTAAACTTGTATTACAGAAATCCAGTTTTGGAAACCATCCAAGTCTAGACTTATTGTCAAAAATATAAAAATTATATGTACTGTCCAGCTTTGCAAGGTTGAAGTGACTTAACAGTTCAGGACCTTCTGGATTAATCTTTGCTTGAAGTAGCTTTATTTGCCTTGCTACATCACCAGCTGAAATGAAATTGTGAAAAGATGGATGGACTCTGTAAGTGGGGCCACTACTGAGGCTTGCCTGTTGTTGCATTTTAGGTCCCTCTTCGTAGTTTCCTTCCTCCCAACTAATATATTGCTCCTGACAATTTTTCCAGCTTGTTGCTGTTCGTGGGATTTTCCATCAGTGCTGTTTTGTTCTGGCTATGGAGCATCTTTTCCTGTAGCTTCAAAGAAGAGAGAGATCATTAACAGATAAAGAATCAGGTTGCTTGTGTATGTCACTGTGGTCCTTTAGGAAGATGGACTTTTCCTAAAGGAGGGAGCAAAACTCTGAGCCATTTAGAAGATTGCTGTCTGAATTGGTTGTGGCCCAGAGAGAAAGCAGAAGAAATACATCCCAGGTGGGACAGGAGAAGTGCTGTCTTGAGCATGCCCTTGATAACCCTGAGGTTTTTTTTCATGGGCATGTGATGGCAATTCCAGCTGACTTCTTTACAGCTTACAGAATTCCCTTACTGCAGTGTCTCTCACGGCCCTCCATTAGTGCATGCATCTTGAAGTAAAAGTGGATATTTCACACTCTTCTCTTAGCAGAAATGTAAAATTAACTTTTAAGGATACTGTTTCAAGGAGGGTGTTATGCTGTTGAACATCGTGTTACTTTGCTCGAGTTTGCTTGTAGTTTCTAAAACTGTTTGAGGAGGGTGCTTTTTATTTCAAATAGCTGCTTATGAAGTAATGAACAGTTTTGTTTCCCCACTTTTTTTTTGTTTTAAAGGTTTCAGTTCTAATGCTTTCTGTTCCTGAAGTCATACAGTATTTAAATATGAAGATTATTTTGTAAGTGGTTAAATGCTGATGTTTGGATTTAGCATAGAAATCGATGTTAACTAATATGCAGAGAGAGTGAGGATCAACAGTGTTTGGAGAGCTTGAACTCCCAGGTTTAGCTTCTCACATGTCTGGGGAAGGTGTGCCAAGACTTAAAAACAGAAATGGTTTGTCTTCCATGCTTTATGTGTAGCACAGTCATGCTCCTTTCCAAGGTGCTTAAAAAAAGCCCCCTTGGCTATAATATGACCAGCATAAAAATAACAATATGAGAAAACAACCAACCAAACAAACACAAAGTTCCCACCACACACAGCCCAAAAGCTTGGAATATGCTGCAACATCAAGGTTTCTGCACCAGAAAAAACTAGAGGCACCCTATTCTTGCAGAAGTTGTGCATTTTTTTACATCCTTCTGTAGTTGCTGCTCTGTGGTTTACCCCAAGCCCCAGCACTGCCAAGTGTGGCAATAAAGTAAATATTACATCATAATTTTTAGGTAGCCAATGGAAAGATGAAGCTGTCTGTCAAATCTGGCTCTGAGGCCGAGGGTGGAGTCCCACTATATGGGCAGAAAGCCACTACTAAGGGGCTTTTGGCCAAAATGTCCTTGGGCTGCAGCCAGAAAGCTGGGAAGCTCAGTTCCTGTGGGTGGCTCCTTGAAAGGAATTATCCTGTCTGCTGTGAGCAAACGATGGGGTCATTGGTCAGGATGAGCAGGACTTGGGATTTGTGTGGGTGCATGAAGTTGGATGTTGCAGTCTGGCAGGCACTTGCTCCGTGCCTGAATCCTGCAAGGATGTGTGTGCAGTCACTGCCAGCACTCTCAGTGCTCCCGGGGGGCGGGGGTGGCACTGGTGGAACAAGAGGTTGAGCTCAGAGCAGCTCATGCTGCAGTAGCCTTGTGTCTCCTGACAGCTGTGGGCATGCATTGCATGCAGGAAAATTTTGGCAAATTTTTCCTTTGTGTTTTGAATTTTCACAGGGAAGAGGAGAAAGCTTCCTGAAATGCTATGGGTTTGGTGCTGGGAAAAACAAGTTCAGATTAGAATGGTGGCAGGGTGGAGTGTACTACAGCCCTGGTAGCCAGAATTCTGTTCTGAAAACCCAGATTTGCCATTTGAGAGGGCGAGAGGTTTAATTGATGGCACTTGGATTAAACTCTTGCCTTGCCATTTCATTATTAATATTATAATTGTATAATTATTATATGCTTCTTCAAGTGCCTTTTCCTCTTGATGTAAGATGATGAAGGCAGGTCAGCTCTCTGTTTTCTGCAGCTTTGCACACCCGGTTTCTGTAAATAATGCTGAATCTGCTGTCTGAGACATGCTGGTGGCCTTCCTGCACCTGAAATTCCCGGGCAGGAGGCTGCTGGAGAGCTGCTGTTGGGCACAGTTGGTCTCTGCTACGTTTGCATCTCTCTGCAAAGGAGCTGTGAGGAGCTGGTGTATCACAGCACAGGCAGCTAGGTGCCAGCACCAGCTCACGTTTGGTTTGCCTGACGCGTGTCCTCCCCGGCAGTGCCCAGAGCAAGAGCAGCTCAGCTCCACGGGGCTCTATTTGCATACTCTAACGAGTTGGGCTATAATTGGCCTTCATTGATTTTGTTTTCATTGAGCTAAAATAGAGTCAGAGCTTCTTAGGCAAGAAGAGCTGATTGATTTGTGGTAGGATTCAGGATTATTCAGTTGAAGGAATAATTAATTATGTTCTTATTTAGTAATTGTCAGGGTCTAAGTTTACTCTTACCTTTCAAGTAGACACTGCTAAATTTGCTCTCTAGACTCTGTCTCTCCTTTTAAAAGCTGGGATTAGGTGCCAACATGCAGAAGACAGTTCACAGGAAACACTCAAGTCGTTTCCTTCTCTAGCCTTTCATTACCACTTCTTTTTCTCTCTGCACTATCTCCCTGCTTATCCATATGCATGACATCCTTCTTTCCGGGTCTTAATTGATCAGCTCCATTCTCTGGCAATTTTCTTTTAAACAATTCCAAGAAAACACCTTTTAAACCAAAAGTTGGAAAACAAAGGCAAAAAAAATCGCTTACTTGAGAAAATTTGAATGGTAATATGCTGTTAAGATTTTTATGATCTTTTTTTGGTTCTAATTCAAGCTCTTGCCCCAAAGAAATATTTTCTAGTGTTGAACAAACCCACCTTCAAAGCTCAAGAGCTGGGGGTGTTGATTGTGTGCTGTTTAACACTCATAAAGGTGAAACTCTGGGTATGAGTGCGAGTGATGGTCTTGCTGAAAGTGGAAACTTGTCCTTCCTTGAGCTCTTCTTAGCAAGTATCAATTTAATTAAACATTAGCACTGTGTGAGCAGACAGTGCTCTGTGGCAGAGGCAGGTTTTATGAGCTATTTCTGCAGAGTTGAAAGCAAGGTTATAATGGCCACATACAGCAAGGTTAGCATTGGCACACGTGTAACAAAGATGATGTTTAGCACATTTTCTCCTCTTCTTATCTTGTGCTTGCAGCATAATGTGGTGGCAACGTTTGCTAGCGGTTAGGTGGTGGATCTTACTACAAATATAATGTTAAAGGCTAATGAATTGAGTCCAGGTGGTTTCTGTGCTGCTGCCAGGAATGCAGTGCTCAGTAAATACCTTGCACCAAGCAAGTGAATGACAAAGGAACTCCCTGGGCAAACAACAACCAAATGCAGGGGATCATTCTTTGTAACAAATTAGTTCTTAAATAGAAGGGTCTTCCACCAGCTTCACCCGATGAAAACTCCTGGCTCAATGAGGGTACTGAAGTGGACACAATTGCCAATAATAAGTAGGACACAACCCCCATGTGGCCTCAAGTCCTTTGCAGTACGTGAGTTTGCAGGGGTGGGAAAACCAGTGGAAGTAATAGGGGGAGAGGTTGATGGCTTTAAGTAAAGGGGCAATTCCAGCAGCACCACAACTGGTTTGTCTGAAACACACATGGGCAGTATTGTTCAGATAGAGAAGGTGCCTCTCAGTTTGGAGATGTTCAGAGGGGTTCAGTGTACTCTGGGGATGTTGCCTCCTTGCATGAGGGTTGGTTGAAAAACTTGGGAAACTGCCATGGAAGACTGCAAAGTTCCTTTTCTTATGTTCTTTGCAGGAAAGAATTTAATTTGGAAGGAACTTAGCAGAAAATGCTATGCGAGAAATCAGCTGTGTTAAGATTTCCTTTTTTCCTTTCTTCCCCTTTAATTTCCAAGAAAAAGCAGAAGAAATGCTGTTATATGCAGAAAAATCATCTTCCCAGTCATCAGTTTCCTACCAAAAAAAAAAAAAAAAAAGACAGAAAGAAAGTAAGTTCTGAGGTTTTTGGTTTTTTGTGGTTTTTTCCATTTTGGACAAGAGGTGGGGTTTATTTTGTTTTGGGTTGTTTTGTTTGAATGAGAGATATCTTATTTAGAAAAGTTATAGCAGATATCTTTGGGAAATATCATTCCTACTCCTTTACTTTTCCCAGATGTGAACAAATTTCTTCAGTCCTACTGCCTGGAAGGAGCTGTCACAGAGAG
Organism: Catharus ustulatus; assembly: GCF_009819885.2. NCBI lineage: Eukaryota > Metazoa > Chordata > Aves > Passeriformes > Turdidae > Catharus > Catharus ustulatus. The sequence continues at coordinate 11,497,688 of NC_046225.1, forward strand.
GGAGAGAACTGGAAGCAAGCTTCTTTAAAACTGATGTCTGAATGGATTTTGAATGCCATTCTGCTTCTGAAAAGTTTCCCAAACTGTGACAAAGTCACAGCCAGGTAATAACTACATAGGATCTGGGGCACTCAGTAGCTGTGTAGGGTCACCTGGATCCTGCTGGGCTGAGCAGCTATCTCTGCATATGAGATAAACCCCTTTTCCAAGCTCTACTCTCTCTGCAGATGTCTCAGCTGGAAACCTCTTATTTCCTTGCTTGCTGTCTCACTTTTTGGTTAAATCAGCTTTTGCCACTCCTGCAGGACACATACACACCCCCCACCTCTGGCTCTGCCCCAGTTCCTGCCTTGCACTGGCAGGATGGGTCCCAAACCCTCCAGCTGTTTTGTGGCCTGTGCAGCAACTTCCATGTTGGGAACAGTGCTTTGACTGGGAAACAAGGTTGTGTGGGAGGCTGTGGAGTTTGGAGACTGAAAGAAAAGAGGTTCAGGGGGTAAACTGAAGCAGAAAAAACAGCTGTGTGATCTTACAGTGGTAAATCAAAGTCTGTGCAAGCCAGCATGTTCCTTTGAATTGGACACTCCCATTACATCATCTAAGTTGTTCTCTTTTTGGCAGTCACTTTTCTCTAAATAATGCTTTTTATTACTCTGGATGGTCCTATTTTGAGAGCTTAAGGTCACAGGCTCCACCATTTCCATAGAGTTGTTTCTTCTCTTTCCTGCTGACCTGTTTTAAGGGGCAGGGAGGCATTGAATTATCTTTTTTCCCATGCAGAATCTTCCTCTGTAAAGCTGAGATGCTCTGTCGTAAAATACCTTTTTGCTAAAAAAGTGAATGGGAGCACCATAGCCCAAGACAATTAGCACCACTTTGTGCCTGAGTGCTTTCTAGTGAGGAATTAACTCACGTGTGCCTCCTGGGATTTCTGTGATTTGTGCAGCCATCTTGCTATTTGTCCTGTGTCAGAGTTCACCGATCATTTCAGAGCGGGGAAGGCAGGAGCTGGGCTATTCTGCACGTGTGCTTTCTAGGCTTTCATTTGCCAGGGGCCTGCAGGCTCCTGCCTCGTTCAGTTTACTGAGAGCAGCTTTCTCCACTGCATATATATCTCTTGGATTGGATTCTTGTGTGTTTCTGCCTTGGGATAGAGGCAACGCTTAGTGCATACCAGGGTGTTTGTAAAGGTTGCCTGGTGTTGTTGAGGCTGTGAAATGAACCTGAATTCCAAGTGCTCAGTATGACTTTTTCCTTTCACTGAAAGCACTGATTAAACACGTGTTTACAGGCCTTTTACACTTCATGTAGTTAAGGTGCACCAGAGTTTCAAAGACTTGTCATTTCTACTAGACTGATTGCCTGGGAAATTGAAGAATTTTCTATGCTGATATGCTCTGGGTAATGAATGATCAGCTTAGAAGAAGATGAGTACTTTGGGGGTTGTAAGGATTATTGGACTGCCTATCCTGGACCTCCAGCTATTGCATTGTGAAGATAATGAATGATTAATTGGTCTCATACTTTGAACTTAACTTAATTGGTAGCTGCACTTTGGATGCACTGGCTGCTGTAGCAACTTAGAAGATATACCTGTTCTGAATCAAAAATTTAGAAAAAAATGAAGGGGTATAGGACAAGGAGCAGAAATGGCTACCTCACTGGCTCATTTAATTGTTGTGGGCAAAATTAAAATAAAGGGAAGAGCTGGGAAAGGGAACTACAGCAGGAATCCCCCAGCTGGGAAGATGTAGAAACTCCCCCTGTCCTGAGAGAAGAGCTTGCATTGTATCCTTCTCCCTTACTGGCTGTTTTTTTTTATCTTTTAGAAAAATGCAGAACTATGTTAAATGCCTGAAGTTTCCTTCTCACATGATATCTCTGTACTAAGCCTCTGTCTAGAAGGAGGCTGACCCTGGATCTCTCCTGGATACCTGCTCCTTTACCAATGAATTTATTGTAGCAAGCTGCAGCTACAAGGCTTGTTCCCGCTGTTGTGTTATTTTCTCTTCCAAGTATTCCTGCTCAGGTGTTCTGTGTCCTTGGTGGATCATTAAACCCTGCACTCCTGTGTTTCAAGGGGTGAGCTACAGAAGTAAGTGGCTATTAGAAGCAGCAGTTGGCCACAAGTCTATGTTGGACATGAAGTTAGTTCCTGTTATTGTTGCCTTTTTCTTTGTAACCAGTAAATCCATGTTTTCCTCCCCTGTTTGTGTGGGTATGTAAAATAACTTGCCAGGTCTAAAGGGAGCACTGGCAGCTGTGCGGCTCTAATCTTGTGTGCAACAAGGGAGAGTCACAATCACATTTTGTCTAACAGTCTGCCAGAAACCATCACACATTCATTTCACAAAGTAGAAGGAAAAAGCTCTGAAATTCCTTATGTAAACCAGGGAACAAGATGTAGAGCTGCATTGTCTTCCTTCCTTCCTGATGGAACAAGAAAGGATCCTATAGTGACTTGCATCAGAATGAGATGCTGGAGTAGATGTTTTATGGGTTGTTCACCCTTCTGTCCAGGTGAAACTTCATCTTGGTGGAGATGGTAATAGTAATGACTAGAATTGTTCCTCTCATGGAAATTTCTCACTAGTTTGGAAAAAAAAAAACCTGAGGTAAAGGTGGTAAAATTGCACTTGAAAATGAAAACATGGACATTATGTTTGGATAAATGGTTTGATGGGTGGAGCATGAAATTGCCAATACTTCTGCAGCAGTGTTTGTGGCCAGGACACTGACTTGGGCAAAAATCCCTGAAGTGAAGAAGTGCATCATTCTGCCAGATCTTGAAAAGGACAGACATCTGTCATTAGTGGCCCAGAGATGTGAAAGTCTGTCAGTGGGAAAATAAGTCAGTTTTCTAATGTGCTGTTTCTGCTACTGCAACTTAGAAATAATTGCCGATATAAGAGCGGAAAGAGATACAAATGAGTATGTTATGGTGTGAGCAAATGGAGGTTATGTTAATCTTGGTATGAAGAACCCATGTATGTTAATAATGATTAAATTAAATTGCTCATTAATAATCACCATAAGTAATATTGATCTCTACAGCACTTCTTACCCAGATGCTTAAAAATGTTTTATGAATCTTTGAAATTCACAGCAAGACAAGGTGAGGAATTTTGTGTAGCATAGGCAGTGACAGTGGAGGGGTGGAAATTAAATTGAAAAAATTCAATGAACAAAGCTGAGTTGTCCTGAGAACTAAAATTCCTTGACTTGACCTGATGCACGAAACTACATGTTCAGTGGCTCTGCTCTGGCTTACCTGCAGTTGGAGGACTGCAGCAAAACTTGGTAACTCTGCACACTGCTTGTGCTGCTAAGGAGCAACTTCCTCTTTATACTGACGTGCAAGATGCACTCAGAAGATAGCCAATATTGTGTATTTTGTAGCAATAATGTGTGAAAAATCTTTTAGGTTGGTTTTCTAATTTGTTTCTACTTCAATTAACTTTTTAAACTGCATGTCTTGTCTCATAAAATGATGAACGCTTTCCAATTTATTGAAACAGTGGTTCTATAAAAGAACAATATGCTTGAGCAACTCTTTGTACTGATACATCATCATCAACCTGAGTAATGAGTGGGAGAGAGATAGGAATGGGTTTGGCTCCATTGAAAACATTTGTAGATTTTATCTGCAACAGATTTTATTAAAATTGCAACAAACTTTATTCAGCCCAATATACGCTTCATTAAGGGAACATTACCTTACAATTATGATTAATTAGATTAAACTTATGAAAGTGTGTTATTTGTTCAAATCAAAAGGGTGGCAGGGAAGAATGATGGATGATGAAAGAGTGTGATAAATGAAGAAAGCAGCTGAACTAAATTGAATGTGTATTCATCCGTTTTCACTTCATAACTAATGATAAATTGAGCATGTCACATTTAACAATACATGTCTGGGCTTAAGCACAGTCCCAGCCCCTGTAGTCTAATGTCTTTTGTCAGGTAGCTGCATTCAGGGGACGTGATATTTGGTTTGGAGAAATCTACGCAGTTCATTATCTATCTGTCCCTGCAGCTAAAATCACAAATGAAGGCTCCTGCCCTCCCTTGAAATGAAATCACGGAAGTCTCAATTAGGATAGAGTTGTCTAGGAGGCAGAATCTGACTGTGAAGTGTTAATTTGACTCGAAAAGCAAGTGATGTATTGAAAATTGTGTGTTGTTGACAAGAATACGTTTTGGGGTAATTGCAAACTCAAACAAGCCCGTGAGGTCAGAGTCTAACTCACAGGCTCAGGCACTTGTTGTGCAGCCACGTGAGAAAGATGCCATTCAGCACCACTGAAATGCCTGAATTTGGCCGGAAGGCCTGGGGAGTTTGTATGGGCAATGACTGGCTGCCTTGGGATGGTTTGCAGACTTCTCAACTTGTACCTCAGTTTTTGATGGTCAGCCTTTCTGTGGCAGTCAGCGGTTCTGGTTGTGTCCTTGGTTGTAAGAGATGTGGAGCAGAATGTCAGGAATGTGTGCCTACTGAAGGGAGGATCTTCCTTTTGTCATCATCAAAACAAAAAAGGAAAACATTTTGTTCTGGGATCTTTGGTCAGCATTTCATACCAAAAATGTAATTTTGGCTGTCTTTGTTGTTCCGCTCCTGGTCCAAAATTATTCACACGTGTTAGGCCTAACTGAGTAATGATGGACTGAGCTGCTGAACCACACCAGGGATGAATTTTGAGGGTGAGATGTTTAGCATTTCCAGGAATAGTTCAGGTCCTTGTGTGCCACAGACCAGAGAGAGAGAAAAGGTTGTTGCACAGTTTTAAGGAGTAACAGAAAGCAACTGCAGAAGAGCTGAATGCATGAAATAATAGCTGTGGTCCTCCAAAACTGAAATGGGGGAAAGTGCTGCATCTCCAAAGGGATATTCTGTAAACAGATGAAGAATAAAACTGAGTAGCTAAGCATGGGCATAAGTGTCACATACAGGGATAGGGAGTAGGGAAGGGTCAGTCTCTTGTATTTCTCAGGTTGCTTTAGTTGCTTTAGAGCAGTATCAGAGACCCCTGTAGTTCTCTGTGCTGTTCCTCAAATTCTCCTTGTCCCTCTCTTGCAATCAAGTCTCTTCACATGGCAACAGCACTCCCTGTCCCTTGCTAGGAGCACTCTGTGGAGTTTCAGTGATGTTTTTGAGCTTCTAAGTCAGGAGTAGGCCAGACTTTGTTCTTTTACAAAAAACCTGTAAGAGTGGATATTAAATAGCTTCTGGACAATTAAGGTAATTTAAGAAGGCTGGTGATATTTAACTTTGCCAGACTCTCTAAATTTATTGACAGGAGGAAAGGAGTTTGTGTATAAAAGTTAAGGAAACAAAAGAGACTATGAGATAAAGAAAACTGTAATGTTAAACTTTTCAACCAGTTTTAGCAATGACATTGTTTCCCCCAAGACTAATGCCAGCGTTTCAAGTGGCTGTAGTGCTGCTCAGTCCTGGCTTCATGTGTCCGAATGCTTTGTGCCTTTGTGCCAGACATCACACCTGGATGGCATGGATGTGAGGGAACTTCTGTGAAGTTGTCTCTGGTTTTCCTTTATCTGTTTCTCAGGAATGCTGTAAAATGATTGCCTATTTGACTGAGGAGTACAATTGAGCATTTCTTGGTGTGTAAAGAAGTAATTTATTTACACCTATAACCACCATCTATAAAACCACAACCTGATTTCACTGAACTGTTGAAGCCTTATCCTTCAGAAAGGCTATGATCCCACATGGCATAGCATTGGCTCTAGCAGTGAGGTTATTAGGAGGAGGATTCTGTCTAAGTTGTGAAATTTAGTCTGCAGTTCAATTGTACACTTAGTGGCAAGAAAAGTCTAAGGAATGTAAGGGAAGTCCTGTGGAATCCAGCAGTTTTATTTATCCCTCATACCATAAAAGTGGTTTGGTGGGGTGTTTTTTTATGTAGTAGACACATAAAGAGCTAACTTTGTATTTATCTCTCAAGCAATAGTTTATAGTTGCCACAGAGATGTTTCTGACTCTGACCTGATTGATTGAGGTGGATTTTTTTTAGAAATGGTCTATGCTGTGAAGATGGTTAAGACCCTACGACCTGGAGGTATATGGACCATTTCAACTTAGGCAATCTGAAGCTTCAGTCTCTCACTACCTGATTGTTATGGTGAGGCTTGATTTAGGTGAGAAAGGAGGCTATGAGGTGCTGGGCTTCTCTTTGGAATGTTCCCACAGGCTCTTAGGGAAAAGAACAATACGCTTTAAGCATCTCTGCATTGACACCAATGCTCTGCTTAAGCCGCTGCATTCTTTTGTGGAAAAGAGGGAATTGACTGAGTAAGGTGGGAAGGACTCTTCTGGAGGAAAAGCTGCAGATGGCTCAGCTCCTTCGAGGAGTTCACTCTTTCCATGTGCCCCAATTTTGGGTAGCCCAGTTGGAGACTTCTTCCAAAGGAGATGGCTCTGGGTACTTTCTGGACTTCAGATTTCTGCAGGGCTCTTCACTGTGAGCTCCTATAAAACAGGGGTACTGGAAGCAACTCCCTTCTTTATCTTTGAAAAGATATTTAGGCTACCCTTCCCCCATGGCTGAGTAGAAGGCTCAGAGGAGACAGGGGTGTAGGAATCATTAAAGTGAAATGTGAGTCATGTTCATTAAAGGCAAGCTAGCAGAATGTCTTATATTAGTGGCTGCGTAATGATTAGAGCTTCCTGTAATAATGATGATGGTGATTCTACTATATGAATTGAACATTCATTCTAAGTTAATTCACATCCTTTTAACTAATAAGTTATTTAAGGGAACAAGAAAAAAAAAGAACCCTTTTTAGCTTATAATTTGAATAGACTGATCAGAAGAATGCTGAAATAGCAACTCTTCCTCTGTGATGGGGAGATTCAAACACTAACCTTTATCTCAGTTTTGTAGTTTTATTTATTTATTCATAACTCATTGCATCTCTGCTAAATACTAGACCTCCCTTCCACTGGAGATTGTCTATGTCTTCACTTGTGATATGCTCCTAGTCAAAATGGTGATAAAGAACTTAATTTTGGTGTGAAATTATTTGAAGAAAACTTCATTTTTATTTTTGTTATTCTGAGACATGGCAGGGAGACGAATGACTTTTTGTTTACCTTTTAAAAATCTCCATCTTGCAGCAAGAAATCATGGTCTACAAATATTTTTTCATCAAGAAAAAGTAAAAAGGGGAAATAATTATTTATTATATGTAGGACATAAAAAATCTGAATAGCAAGATGAAAATGAGATGAAAGGTCTAGTTTAAATATTAAAGGAAAACTCTGATGCCATGGTTTTGCAGTAGTCTCTTGACAGGGAGGAAAAACTCTGGTTAAAGCTGTTTAAAGACAACCTTGGAGATAGAATAACATATAGAGCCCCAGCAGAGTAGAAAATGGATACAAGGAGCTAATTGGTTTTTTGTACTTGCAGCTTTGGTCATTCTGAGCGTCTGGACCCACAAGCAAGTTGAGGACTTGAGAAGCTGTACTCCATTGATGTCAACTTCTGCACATCTGCAAATTCACCTGAACAAGTTGACACCTTTGAGTTAATAATGTGGGTTTTCTCATTGCTTTATTCATTACTTTTGCCTTGCAGACAGAACAGACTTGCCCAAGACAAGTTTTGGCATGGTAAGGTATAAGGATTTTACAGAATGCCTCAGTGTTTCAGTTGTGAGTCCTGCTTAGAAGTAACAACTGAATTCATACCATGATTTCCTTCCTGATCAAAGGATACATTTATCAAACTATGTCTTGTATTGACATATATTCTGAAATAAAACTAGTAACATTTTCAGCTCTGTACACTATAAAAACTTGAAGGAATCTCACATTGTGTAAACTGAGAGGTTCAAAGTTAAATTCAGATTAGCATAATTTGGATGAGCCTGGAAGATACACTTTGAGCCTTAGTGCATTCAAGCATGTTCAGCTGAGTTCCAGCATTTAATGGCCTTTACAGCTTAGCTTGTGCAAGACTGCAAACATGTACATTTGGAATAACTTGTCATAATTTACTCTTTAGGTTGTGCTCTTGTTGCTGACGCACAGTCTGATCTGCAAGGCCCTCAAAGTTATCTTTTATTCGAGTCATTGGAAGTATCTTCTTCTGGTAAACAATTAATAATGAACATTTAGTTATTTGAGATGTAACTCAAATTGGTTTGGAGAATGTTTCCCTTTGGATTCCGTAGCAGATTCTGGAGGAGAACAGCTGTCAGGAGCCTGGCTGCAGCTGGATCTGCCTGGCAGGGCCTGGGTGGAGGGAGCTGTCCAGCCATGTTTTCTGTAAGAATCTTACAGGGGTGATTTTTTAATGTTTCTTTAGCTTTCCTTCAAATGGGAGCTTTTCTGCTTTCTGCTGCAGGACTACAAGAAAATCCTTACTGCAGTCAAAGTTGCTCTGGAATACCAGTGCTGAATTCTAGCCCAGATCAGGCTTAGATAATAGTTTAATAAACATCAAGATCTAACAACCGTAGTTAAACTGGGCTGAAACACCAGCACCTTACATCTGATGCTGCAGATGAACATTCTCACTTCAGGGCACAACTAACTTGAAATTATCTCCAAAACACGGCCTTCTTCTCATATCCCTGAGAAAAAAAGTCAGTTTAAATTTCTCATAGGCATCACAGAATCATTCCAGTTGGAAAAGATCTCTTAAGTCATCAAGTCCAAACTTTGATCACTACCATGGCACTGAGAGCCACATCCAGACTTTTCTTGAACACCTCCAGGGATGGTGGCTCTAGCACCTCCCTGGGCAGTCCGTTCTGATGTTTAATAAGCCGCTTCTGCGAAGAAATTCCTCCTGATGTCCAGCCTGAACCTCCCCTGGTACAGACTGAGGGTGTGTCCTACTGGTTGCCTAGTAGGGAGAAGGAGTTGACCCCCACCTTGCTACCACCTCAGTTTAAGGAGTGATAAGATCCCCCTTCAGCCTCCTTTTCTCCAGGTTAAACATCCTCACCTGCCTCATGTGCTTCTCATAGGACTTGTGCTCCAGAACCTTCATTGAAGGAAGCAAGCAAAATAATATTTTCTTTGGGTTTGAAAATACACTGCTAGTCACTCGTGGGTTAATCTGAAGATCTTTGAAAGAGAAATATTTATTTCCCTCTTAAAATAGCTTTTTTTCAGCTGCTACTCAAAACTGAGCTGTCCTCAGGCCATGTCTTCTCTTTAACTCTCCCTGCACAGCATCTAACACACAGAACTAGTTCTGGTAAGTGAATGTCTCTGTTCCTGAATGTCTCTGATAATCTCAGTGGTTTGTATATGCTTGGACATGGGTCTGGAAGACATCAAATATCACACCAAAGGTTCAGCATGGTTAATAATATTGACCTGAAATCTGCCAGACTTATGAATCTATTGGTTAGTGTTGGAGTCTAAATTCTAGCTCAATGTACAGTTTTAGACTTATTGGTAGGCCTAACTGTTCTGATTTCAAGCCGTATTTCCTCCCTAAGAAGAGTTTCTGTGCTTTCATCATCTTCACTGGTGACACTTTCCAAACAGAGCTGTGTACCACGATATAGATATTGAAGGATGCTGGCTGTTCTAACCCAAAACATACAGGAAGTAGAATGTGTGGCAAGGCCCTCTGTGCCCTGTCTAGCGCTTGCATGTTGCAGTGGAATTCAGCTGGATGTTAGGAAGTGAATCAATAGTCAGGATGATAATGATCAAAAAGGATGTTCACAGACAATAATTACTGATCTTCTGGCTTTATTTTTTTGCCAGCAAATATAATGTTCTGGTGAAGTTATAATTTAATTAACTTCATCTTAACAGTATCCAAAAGCCTATACTTTGCAGGAATCACTCATGCCCTGTCATCTGTCTACACTGATGTTGCCATTGCTCTTGTTTGCTGTAATCTTCCTGTGTTGACTGTGAAAATTGCATCTGGCTTTAATATGAAATTCATGAAGATCTCTGTTTTTGAGCAACTGTCAAAACAGCTTCTTATACTTCATCCTGAACATTCATGTATTTACATTTAGCTTTGTGGAGAGCCATTGGGGAAAAAAAGATTTTCTCCTCCCTCTCCTCTTACTTTCCTCCTTCAATTGCCTTTCCTAGTGCTCTCCTTTACTTTCTCCCCCCTTTCATAACCTCATCTAGATACCTATTAGCTCTCTGTTTCAATAACACTGCTCTGGCTTCCACGAAAGTGCTTTTTAATGTAGGAGATGTACTTCAGCCATAACACCAGGGTCACTTTCTGAGTAACATTTTATGGGATTGATTAAACTTTAACACCATAACTGTTGACTTTATAGGCCAAGGAAGAGACACTGAGTGCTAAGCTCTGGATAATTTGTGCTTCACAATTTTTTAAAATCAGATAGAGATAAGGTTTAATGTGTTTGATGAAAGAACCCTTTATTTTTTCTATAGCGTGACCTAATTTAAAAGACCCACAACATTTAACATAAAGTCTTTAACACTAATGAAGTAAAGTTATAGTAAATAACCATATACATGTAGAAAAAGTTATTTAGCTCCATGGAAAGAATATGAGAAGATTTAATTTGCTCTTTCCTTGGCTCGAAATGTGAACACCTCATGTTCTTTGTTATTGCTAGAAAGTGAATGAATGGTTGCTCTTGGCTGAGAGTTGATGTTGCAGAAACATGTTGTTCCTTCTCAGTGCAGGTTCTCCCCTTGCAGTGACTTTGGAAGGACAAATAACAATGGAGGTTTGCTAAATAAACAGAAAAACCTCATTTCTCCTTAAATCTCTTCTTTCAGTGTATGCAGTGCTTGGTGCTGAGAAATTGCTGGACAGTGGTGCCTCTAGATGTGTTCCAAGAAAGAAGAGGAGTACGAAGGGGTGCTCGATGGATAATGTGACTGCAGGTACAGTTCCCAGGCTGGTTTCAGGCTCACATGATTTTAGGCAGGCCATCTGTAATTCCCTCATCACCTCACCTGCTCAGAGGCTAACAGAGCACTTATCTGCCAGGGTTTCCCCTTCTTCTCTGCCTGTGGGAAATTCCTCCGTCTAGAGCTGACACACTGCTCCTAATTGTTCATAATTAATGGTATGTTTGTCCAGCCTAAGGGAAGAATGGTTGTACTTTCTTGTGGAGCCTGAAGAGTTAAATCTAATGCATGATTGACCTTGGATAGGAGCACACAGAGGTTCAGTTTCACCCTGGCTGAGCAACTTGGGTGCAGATTCCCTGGGAATATACCCAGCCTGCAGTTTATGGGACTGGGCCTTCCCTGGATATTTTTACTCTGTCAGAGCAAACTAGTGCAAGGATGTTGGATAATTCTGTGTTATGAGAAGAACTTCCACTGGGGTTTCTGGACCGCAGATAATAAATAATAGTTAAGAGCTCATCACAAATCCCTAGAAGTATTCAGCCTGTGTTATGGTGAAACCGAGTGTTTTTCAAGGTGACAGAGACCTCCCCAGTTGGAAAGGATGGCTTGGTGTGGCCAGGCAGTGCAGTTATGGCCTGGCATCAGCAGATTTCCTGATGAAGTCACAGTAAGATTGCTATTTTAGAAAATCAATAGCATGGTTAATTGTCTTGTCCTAACATTTCTTGGGAAGGGTAACTGTGCAGCTTAAAAAAGAGCCAAAATTTAAAAGCCTTGTGGCTTACTATTTCTGTTGAAACATTTTTAAATTGAAAGCTAAGTCACACTTGTAACGCTAACTTCCATAAAAGGGTTCATATATTTGAACACCTCTTGAGACTCAAAGGATTTGTGTGGAGAGCTCTGTCTCTCTGAATGCAGATTTGGCCTCCTGGGAAGCCAAAGACCCCTAGAAGTGCTGGGAAAAGCTGGAGAGCTCAAGGTGGGTCATTGCCAGTGAAGGAAGGAAGGTCAGTGTTTCCATGAGCCTTTCACATGATGCTCCTCTGTCTGGGCTGTTGCCAGTAGCACTGACCAACACCTCTTAGTGCCCCTCTTTGGAGAGGGGTGGTGTGGGGAAGGGGCAGGGATAGCACAGAGTTAAGGGCAGCTCTCCAGAGCTGCTTGAAACTGCTAATTGATCAAAAGCACAATTGCACTGTTGAGGAAGATTGGGTATTACAAGTGATGTGTAAGAGGAAGAGGCAGCCTCTGGCACAGAAGATCCTTGAAACATTGATTGCTGGAAACTGGGAATAATATCCAGGAGAATAGAGGGTTTGCCTTGTTCTTAGCAGGTTCCTGGGGAGTCTGCCACTTATGGCTGGCAGAGATAGATCCAGTACTAAATGGTCCTTGAGTCTGTTCCTAGTGCTCATAAAACCCAATTCTTACCTTAAAACTAAAATGGTTTGTTGTAAGCCTTTAGGCAGCTCCATAGCACACAAAACAAAGATTGTTGCTTTTTCCCTGTGGATTGGCTGAATCTAGGAAAGTTCAGATTTCTCGTGGAAACTGAGAGGGGCCTTGGTCAGATGTCTTTTCCTTTCCACACTGATGAGTCCACCTGTATTTTTTCCTTTAGTCAAAAGTATTTCTCATATGATTTCTCACTAGCTGTTACCTACCTTTTCTGTCTCAATCCATACAAGGTTTGTTACTTGCAATTCCCCTTCAGTATTTTCTTTGCTCTTGAGTCTCGTGTCCTTCAGCATGTGCCACTTTAGCTGATCGCTGAAGTCTCAAGAGGGTCTGGCAGGCACTGTTGCTGTTTTCCAATCTTGCCAACTGTAATATTTCTTCCAGGCAAGGTCCCTCATAATTCAAGAGAGGTCAGTCAGGACCCAGGAGCTGAACCTGTCCTTTACAATGAATCAGCAGTGGGATTGAAAGAATTTATGCAAACCATCAAAATTATTTTCTTATTTCCCGTATTGGGGATAGGTGTGACAGAAACATTGTTTTTTTCTGTTCTGCAGCAAAAAGTAAAAAGTGTAGGATCCATTAAAGATCAGCCCAGGCCTCCTTCATCCTAGATGTGGGCCTTGAGTCAGTCCCCCTTCTGCACAGGAAACAGAAGAATTAAGCTAAAGGCAAGCATATACCAACTTATCACAAACCTGTTTGGTCTTCACTGGAATCTCTCAGCACCACTAAGCTGCTGACAGCCCTGCCTCTCACTAAGGGAATTTAATTTTTCTTTTAGACCATACTTAATTCCATTCTCAAACAAAAACAATAAATGGGGAGTTTGTCCCTTTCTGTGTGTCTGGCATGTTTTAGAGACTCTCAGAAAAGAGAGGGAGGTATTTTTCTCATAGCAATAAATACTCTTCTGTACTTTCAGAATTAGGTAGTGTAAAAAAAGTCCATCTACCTGCTGTGGTGTTTTATTGAAATTCAAGTTCCAGACTTGGCAGATTATATTTTAGTATCAGTTATCTTCTTGAAGTTTTGAGATCTGACTCCTGGTCCAAGCCAGAATTTTTGTTTTGGGCACTCATGTTGTAATGAGGTGCACCACAAGAGAGAGAAACATGAAACAGAGGATTTGAACCCTCAGGGAGAGCTTGTCTCCACAGAAATGCTATGGGGAAAACCTCAGTGGAGTGGTTAAAGGTACAGTGCTAAAACTGATTGGTAAAATCAGTCTGTAAACAATAAGATAAAAAAGATAAAACTTGCAATGTGTGTACTTCAGTCTGCCTGGAACCAAATCTACTCTGATGGGGAAGCTCTTCCTTCAGTTCTGTGTTTCATCCAGCATTTTACTGCCTATATGCCTTTGTAAAAAGTCTATGCTTAAAGGCTTAAATTCTAATTCTCATTCCAAAATACCTTTGATGTGTAGATTGTTAAATTAATATGCTTTAGAAACAGTCAGCACAATTTTGCTGAATGTTGACTTATTTGGCTCTTAGAGATTTGGAAAGGTTTTCTGTACATATACTACTCAAACACAGTTTCTTTTACCCTAAAAGAAGAGGTAGCAACTCAGAAATGGGAATTGGACCCACTGCAGCTGGCTGTGGGGCCTATATACTCCAGGTCCAGTTCAAAAAGGTGCATGTGTGGCTAGTTCTTTGTTTCAGTGACTTCTTTACCAAGGAAAAATGTCTGTTATCCCTGTAAGCATCTAAAGAGTCTAAAATTTGGGATGTGTTATCTTTAGGTGAATGGCACCTCAGCTCCTGACCAAGTCCTTCATTTGTCAGTGCTTCCAGAGTGAGGTGCTACCTCTGATCAGAGCAATCTGATCTAGTGGCACATGAGCATTACACAGTAAAGTGTTAAACTCACACAGTAAGTTTTTGCACACTTCTCTCCTTTGAGCACGCTGCCAAAGCAGACATTAATCAGCTTTACTCTAGGAGGTAGAATAGAAACTTGCTTGTAAATTACGACCATTACATTTCCGGCTTAAATTTCCCAACTCCTTTAAGCTAATGTTTTAAAAGACTAACCCTACCACTCTAGCAAGTACCATGTCTTGCCTCTATATCCATTTGGCACAGTATCTCTCTCTCTCGTTTTTTTTTTTTTTTTTTTTTTTTTTGAGTTGAAGAATTACATTATCTCTGTGAAATAACTTTCCTTCTTTAGTTGTTCAGTTTGATTCAAGGATTTTTGATTAAGCGTTCAGGGGTTATGAATAAATAAGAACCAGCAGCCCAGTAATTGGTATATCATTACTCCCTAGTAGCACATTTAATCCTCAGCTTCACTGCACCACATAACCTTTTCCTTCAGTCCTCCTCCTCCTCAATATTGCTTACAAAAAAAAAAAAAAAAATTAAAAAAAAGAGAGGGAGGAAAAAAAAGCCATGTCACTGCAAGCTTCACAAGTTACCATTAAAATGAATACTTTTTAATTTCTCTGGATGAGATGGAGCCCTGTGCTCTGGGACAATGCTGATGGATGACATTTTAATGCAGCTGAAATGTTATTTTTACTGAACCAGGGAAAACTATAAATTTTGCTTCATTGCCACTGATGGCTCTATGCATAAAACTATGGTGGCGCCCATTGCCCATGAATAATCACCTCAGCATGGCAGATGTTACTTTGCAGGGAAAGCAATTCTTATGCCGAAGAATTGTGGAAAGATTAATTGTCTACAGCTGTTTCATGGCCCACAGCAATCTTGATACATTTATGATAAGTTTAAGAGCTCACTAGAGGCAGCTCCTATTCCCTGTTGTGAGAGAGGGAGGAGGGGGAGCTGAATGGCTTTATTTTGACACCTGGATCCATAGAATCTGTCAGCTCCATTACAGCCTTCATAGAAAGCCAGCTGTTGGCAGGTTTGGGATGATTGTGAGTGGGCTAAGATGCAGGAATTATCTAGACATAGATAAAGAAAAGGAGACTGAGAAGAATTATTCAAATTTGTGCAAATGAATTACTTCCATTTTTCCTCCCTCTGCCAAGTGGAAATTGAACGTAACCCGCTCTGACCTTTCTCTATTAAGTGCTGCAAATTGCAGTAAATGCATAGTTCTGAGTGCCCTAATGAGACAAAGCTCTAGCAATGCCTCATTAATAAGGAAAGTTTGACCTTGCTGGTCAGCCCTTCATTCGATATTGAAAAGAAATAGGAAAAAAGAAG
Source organism: Catharus ustulatus (assembly GCF_009819885.2). Taxonomy (NCBI): domain Eukaryota; kingdom Metazoa; phylum Chordata; class Aves; order Passeriformes; family Turdidae; genus Catharus; species Catharus ustulatus. The sequence continues at coordinate 11,513,186 of NC_046225.1, forward strand.
AGATGACCTGCTGTAAATTTTGAACAATACCTTTGATTTAGTTTGTATATACTCCCAAGCAGACACTTCACAACCCTTTTTTCCTTCCATTTTTACTATACAAGTCAAGAAGAGGTATTTACTTACTAGGTTCCTCTGTAAATTCATGAGGACAGTGGTGATTTGTGACTGGAATGCACACAGGTGATCTGATGAAGCTTTTTCAAATGTGTTTTTAGTATCTTTGTATCGATGAGAGAATGTTGATACTCCATTCTACATAGGTTTGTTTTCCTTTTTCTCTCAGCCCGTATCCATTACTACCCTATCTGAGTGCCAATGTGTATTCTGCCATTACTTGAAAAGAATATGGCCATGAAATTGTATTTTATCCTTAAATACAGCTGCTGGAACAGGAAGTGCCTCTGAGAAGGTGATGGGAGATGTTTGCTCCCTACCCTGACAGAGTAGCTCTCTGATTCTGGTCAATGTAGTGTCCCAGCTGAGATAGAATCCAAAGGGCCCAATACTTTATCCACTGATAAATGACAATAATCCAGTCTAACCAGGTTTATTAAAAAATCCCAAATCTGTGAATGCATGCGTACCAAGGAGAAAAATATTGAACAAAGCTAAAAATTGGGAGAGAAGTATGGAAATCAATAAACAGATTTAAGGAAGATGAATGGTTATAATCTGTGGTGCTCTATGGTCAGTCTCACTTTTAGAAATCATAAGGGATCAAATACCACAAGCATTGACAAAGTCTATTTCCCTTTTTAATGACTTGTACATGATACACCTCCGTTTTTTTCATAGCTACTGAATCTAACTTCATTCTTATGTTCTTCGTTTGTATTTGTATATACCTGTTATATATTGACATATTTTTAGTTATATAAACATTCTTTTTATCTATTATTATTATAATAATTATAATAGATATAGTAGGATTCACTTAAACAATATTTTTGTAATTAATGTATTTATCCATATTTATGTTTTGTACTTGTTTCTTATGTTCTTTATTTGTGTTTGTTACTTCAAATATTTTAAGGCATGCATTCAAGAAATTTAAATAAGGAGTGAGACTTAAATGCTTTCTCTGCTTGCTAAAGCAAATGGTAAATAAATAGGTAAAAAATTGAAATCTGCTCAGAAATGCTTAATGAACTGAAATAATGTTGTTCAATTTGCTTGGATAAGTTAAAGAATAAGTTGACCAGCTCTGTTAGACATTTATATTTCCTTCAGAAATTGCATCCTCTGGGATTTGTGGGTGGCAGGGGAAGTGCAGGAGCATGCCTTTAGTGGTACTGAAACAAAAGAGAGGTGGATGGAGGCTCTATGGGGCCCAGAGTGCCATTCTTAGATCAGGTATTGGAAATTAACACAGCATGGGAAACTGGGATCAATTTTGTACATGGAGCAGCCTCTTGGAGTGAAATATGCTGCCACACAGAAAAGAGAATGAATATGTGCTTTGCACATTTAATATTGTAAATGCCAACCAAGGAATCCAGTCGTTTCCACCCAGTTCTGAAATGACAGCTTTAGCGATTAAGGGGTGTCAGGTCTTTGTTAATAGTCCTGCTGTTAATAGTCCTGTTTTCTACAGAAAAGAACAACTGCTCCTGCCATATCCCTGTTTGGGACATGCTGCTGACATCCAGGCAGCTCCATGAGGCAGTGTTCATCTGGCAGTGGGCAGTGAGGATAGTGGGACATTCCAGCTTGGTAGGATAATTGTTATTCCTGCCCACAGAGGCAGGTATTTTTCAATTACAAATTCCTGTACAGTGTGACTGTAGTGGATGTTAATGTTTTAGGTTAAGGTTTCAAACCAGGAACAGCATTCAGAAAACTTTGCAGTCCATGGGATCATTATAAGTGGTCTTCAGACCTAGAATAACATCTATATAATCACAGATTTTTAAGCAATAGTGCTAGAGGTAAAGAAAATTCAGGGGAGTGACAGGACAGCAATCACCAATCTAAAATGTCTGGGAATCTTTCTGGCGAGGACATGTCAGCGTCTGGTGAAGCCTCATAAAGGGATTTCTGTAAAGGAATCTAGCCAGTGTTGCATACAGTGAGATTCTGTGCAATGAAAGATATGAGAAAATGGAATAAGGGCATTTTTAATGGATGGAAGAGTCACTGTTTGGCATGGTTTAGATTTCTAACTTTGCCATTGCTCTCAGCTTTTACTGTCAGACCTAGAATAAAAGCTTAGTAGCAAAACACAGATCTCTGAGAGAAGAATCATCAGCAACAAGCATTAAAAATATTACCATGAGAGTTCCCCTGCATCAGCATGTGTTATGTAAAGGGTCTAAGTGGTACATAGGCAGCAGCACTCATCCCCAGCTTGCTAAGAGTAATGGGTTTTTTTATTTCTTTAATTAAGTTATACCTGTGAACAGGTAAGATTTTCTCGATACATTCATAATTCAAAATAATTTTCTAAAAGTCTGCAGATGTATCTTAAAATCAGTATTTTTTGGCAGCAGGCTCAGACAGACTTAATCTAAATATACCTAAGTCAAGACAAGCAAGATAACTTATTTGGATATGTGAGTCTCACACCTCTGGTTGGGTGGCTGCAAAGCTTTGAATCAAGTTCCCCACAGTGAATATTTATACTTAAGACCTAAAATGTTCATTTTACATCAATATTTTCCAACATGAAGTTAAAATGTACTATTTCTGCAAACATTCCTTCAGAAGGAGTCATTTGTTTGAACACAGTGAAAGCATCTCAAAGACAGTTGCCCACACAGCTGAAATAATTTTGAATAAAAATTCTTATGTATTTACCTATAGATTGTATAATACTCACTTTCCTCTCATAAAAGGTGCTGTTTGAGCCTGATGTGTAAGGTTAATAATCAGTTGACAAATTCTCCATTCTTCAGGATCAGGTTTTTCAGCACAGCTCAAGAGTTTCAAATACTTAGTAAAACATTAATTAAGAAATCTTTTTAAAGTGCCTAGTGAAGAGTAGAGACAAGTCTTTTTTTTACTTGGGTGGGAAAATACAATAGTATTTATTCAGACAAGCAGAAAAATACAGAAGCAGCTAAAATGGTCTTTTGTGGGAGCTGTCACTAAACTAAAATATGACATGATTTCAACTAGATTTTTTTTTCTGCTATAATTAACTTTGTCTTTTGACAACTCCTTCTGAGGCATATATTAATTAAATATGGGATAATGAATAGAGACAACTAGATCACTAGGGTATAAATCAATTGAGGGGTTCTGATGATACCATAAACCACAAGAATGGAGTATGTGCAGTTAATAATAACATCAAAAGACTGTGATTGATTTGGAACTTAGCGATCCTTCCACATTCATTATTATTTTATATAAAGCATAAAAACGAGTGGCGTTTTATGCAAAGACAAGACGATTTTTCTCCCCCGGGTTCTTAGATAATGGAGAAATTGTCATTGTTCACAGATAAAGAAAAAGGCTGTGCTTATTATGTGGAGAGGGATGGCAGAAGATCCTTGTGTGGTCTTAGAGAAGCCCTGGAACTAAGAACAGAACTAAGTTTTACTGTAATTATTTATACACTTTCTGTGGAGAATTTGGGGCCAAGTTTTCTGGTGTTTTAAAATGCTTCTGCTACTTGCAATCCACTGAATATTTTCTTTTTATTCTTTATTTTTTTCTTCACCCTCAGGTTGTGCCCATTTGCGAGATTCCATTTTATGGAGTCTAAGTCCTTTTCCATGTAAGTGTTCTGAGATTTTTATTTTTTCCAGAAAAATAAAAGAATATGATTAAATGTTTAAATGCTAATCACCTTTATATCTTGATGGTAACAATAAGGTCAAAAAAGTGGATTTCCCCTGCAGTTATGCCTCTTTTGCACAGTAAAGCTGGATCAAAATGTGGTCTCTGTGGTATGACAATAGTTTTTTTTATAAAACTGTATAGTGATAAATATGTGTGTGTCTATACAAGCACATATGCACGTATATATAGAAATCAATTTTTGTAAAATTGTATTTGATAAGCACATCAAAAACCCTCTGGGTTGTGCCACGTGTGTTCCTTATATATTCAGTGTTTTCCATTTTAAATTTACTGGGTGAGGGAGATGAGGTGAGGGAGCAAGGGATGTTTTGGTTCCTAGTTCTGCATGTTCAATGAGAGAAGTCTTCAGGCAGAAAGATGAGCTTATGCTCCTTTTAGTTATGCTGTGATGCTGTCAGAAGTGCATATGGAAAGGGTTGTAGCAGATAAAGAGGGCATTGGTCAAAGTCTTCTTACTGTCCCTTGATAAACCTTTCAAATGTGGTCAAGTGTCTCTGGACTATGAGACACTTTGTAAAACAAAGAATGAGAGGATGGCCCTGTAGCTGCATACCAGATACAGTGGTGGAATGTGATCTTGGCTTTTTGGTCAGACACAGCATTTAAGGATGAAGAGTCAGGTCTGACTTTGGCAGTGAGCCCAGCTATCATTGCCAACTGTTAATAAACACATTAACTTAGTCTCTGTCCCCTTCTGCCCAGCTCTGTCTCCAGGCTGGTCTGCAGAGCTTCCTGGCAGCTCTAGCAGCCCTTCTTTGCTGGCAGCTTTTGAAGCCATAGATGCTGAAAGGAAAGGCCCCGTAATCCTGGAGGGCAAGTGAGCCCTGAAAATTCCTGGCTGTGCAGTTTGATGCTTACTTCTCCTCTAAACTCCTTTTGATACTTGAGAATGTGGCATGTTGTAAGTGCATGAGCTTAGAGCCAGGGTTTTGAGGAGAAGCTTGAGTCACTAGAAGGAGGACTGGCATGGTGAAGGTATGAGAGAGCAGATCCAATCCCTCATGGAAAGCCAGGCTTAGAGGCCGAGACTCTGCCTGCTGCAGCACCACCTCAACCACGCAGGCTGCCTGAGGAGGTGAATCGCAGCACGTGTGAAAAACTCTGAGAAAGGTGTGTCCGAGGCTGGAAATGCTCAGGAAGTAAAGGTGTATCAAATATGTGGCACTGTTTATCCAGCAACATAAAAGGAAGATCAAAGACTCCAGTGACATTTTGGTTTATCTGGGCTGCCTCACACTCTAGCTACATTTTAAAACCAAGTTCATTTATATTTACATTGCAGTTATAATTGCCTGAACACACAGACCAACAAAATTGGTTTCTTCAGGACCTCATCATTCCATATAATCTGCTCTTAGCCCTAAAATGAACCTGCAGATAATCTGGGCTCAAAATCTTTTTGTAACAGCTTAAGCTGTCTTCCAAACACTTGGGCAATGACAACCATGTGTGATTTTTGAAAATCTTTGTCTGTTCATCTAAAATGTAAATTCACTGGTAAGGGCACTGCGTCTAAGTAAATCACATTTTAAACACCAAATCCATTTTATTTGCTGAGGCCTTGGGCACATTTTAATACTGCAATGCTAGCATTTTAAGTGTATTTTTGTGAGGCCTCTAGAGCGTTGTCACAGATAGGCACCGTATAAATAACATTTACTGTTATTATCATTGTATGTCGTATTCACTCTGTTTTGCTACCATTAATAAACCATTCAGGCAATGTTGTTGTAATGTATAATATTAGCAGCAGCCTCCTTTGGGAGACATATAACCGGGTACTTAATATTCTAGCTGTTTCCTGGGCCATCTCTCCACAGGCACAGACGCTATAGTGTGTTCAAAGTTCAGTATAAAAAAATGGGCTGGCTGTGCAAAGATCACAGCATCTTACAACATGCCTTGTAGTAACTCACACCCTGGCCCTTGCTGTCAAAATTCTGCAACACTAGATAATAGTAAATTAGGGAAATTGCCTGTAATTTGGGGAATGCTTTGTTCCCCCTTTTAAATTTGTCATTGCTCCAAATTAAAAAAAAAAACTGTATTCATTGGATTCATATGCCTTTGCATCTTTGCATCAGCCTTGCAGATAAAGCTGTTGCCCTGCAGCCCTCTTGTGGGGCTGCCTAGATTACAGAAAGCACTGGTGCTAAGGAAAAGTGAACTGTGAAGCCATGGGTTGTTTCAGGGCTGTATTAATTTGCACTGAGGATCAGAGACTTATCAACATCCTTCTTTAATGCCTTGCAAAGCAAAATGGCACTGACCTTTTCTCTTAATAAACAGCAGGCAAAGCCCAACCATGCTTAAAATTGCATTCTTGAAAACACAAAAACAAACAATGTTTTTATGTAATGATGATGATGTGAATATGGAAGAGAAAAATAAGCATATTGTGAAAGCACTGGTGGATTAGGAGGTGGCTTTTCCAGCCAGGGAGGAAAGATGGGGGAGGAACCTCCCTGCTTAAGGCCTTCTTAGCACTTAGCCACCCAAATGCTTCATCAGCTCACAAGGCAAAAGATACCAGTTGGGAGAAGCCTCTGAAGGGGTCTGCTGGCCAGGTGTGACTTGGGCTGGCACAGGACACTGTCTTTTAGCAGTCCTGCCTCTGTTTGCAGTTTATTCACCTTTCCTATCTCTCTGTGGACTTTCTTGCAGCTTTTCCTGGGAGGACCAAGTCATGACGTGGCTGGACACATCAGCACTGGCCCACAGGCTGTGGCTTTTTTGGCTGCTCATGCAGGAGGAGCTCACTCCAGGCAGCCTCAGCACCAACAGACATCCAGGTCAGAGCACAAGCCCACGACTCCATCACTTTTAAGCACTAGACACACTCTTCTTTCCCTGTTGCCTGTCTTGCTTGTACATTTTACCCCTCTGGCATGTAAAGCCTTTCTGACATCAGTCACCAGTAATCCACAAAGAGCTTGGAAGAATTTTTGGGTTGGAGGGTCTGTGAGGGCAGTTCACAGGATGTAGCTCATATTCTGTGACTGGCACACATTCTTGAAAGTAAGAGTGCCCTTCCACTTCCTTTCCTATGCCATCAACAGAGTCCTGAAGTCTTTCCAGCAGCTCATGCTTTTTCTCATTTTCCTTCCTTGCTCATTTCGCACAAAGCTTTAGATGTAATTTGCACATTCATGCGTTACTTGTTGAGTGGTCTCTCTGGGACTGATTGTTTCATCTCTTTGAAGATGTTAACTTTTCTGTCTAATGATGTGATCATCATCATCCTAGTCTGTATTATGCCATGTAAAAACCCTTCCAGCTCTGCACAGCCCAGGAGAAAAATTTCCTTGCCTTTTTTTAGTGGGAAACTGCATTTCAGGGTAGGGTTATGTATTGTTTTAGGGCAAATTTTTGGAGAAAACTTCCAAGGAAGCTAATTCAAGTGATCCCTCCCTCCAACAGTTCAGGATACATAAATCTCCTTTGAGAAAAGTGGGAAAAACCTGTTTATTTAACAAGCAAAGTACTCACAAGCATGGAAAATTGAATAATGGAACCTCTTGTTCTGAAGAGATGACAAATTCAGAAAGTGTTTCTCATGGGGTATAGCTTGGCTCGCTCAGTCTCTATCAGTCCCTCCTGCACTGGAAAATGCCATGTCTTGGTCCCAGTGGGCCACAGGTGTGAGGTCCCAGTGCTGTTTTGTGTTTTCAGTCCAGAGCAGAGCTGAACAGTTCCAAGAAAAAGAAAAACCACAGTCCAGGGAACTTCTTTGCCTCAGATAGCTTAAAAACCTAACTGAAAGCAAAGGAGAGCTCTCTCTCCTGTCTGTCCGTGCTACAGACAACACAGCCCAGGAGAAGGAATATGAGGGAGCAAGTGCAGCTTCTACAAACAAACTGCGTGCTTCTTCTCTCCCCTTTCACTCTCAGAATCAGCCTTAAAGGGACAAAACTTACTTCTGGGTTAAACAAATGAAAGGGGATACAATTCAGCATCATAAAGTCACCCTAGGACAGGTGAGTAACAGGTGAGTTTTCAACCTGAGCTCAGGATTGGAGCTCGGGGGGTAGAAAATGTCCTCCTCAAGGTCATTTCTTTAAAGGATAATGTAAAGGAATCTGAATAAAAAGGATGTAGCAAAACAGCCATCTGGGACTGAACAGATGAAACATGGACAAATTATGTGAAATTATGTAAAATATGCTTAATCGTTTTCTTACATTCATTTCATTGTGTGGTGGTTATTAGTGGGCACCTACCTGCCTCTTGAAGACAGAATTGTCTAATGTGTTTCCTAGGTACTGAAACACCATCTCTATTCCAAAAGGCAGGAAATGCTTCAATATCGGACTAAGACCCTTGGCTTAAAACATTAAGACTGCTGGAATATCACCTGCAGTCACGGTGACACTCTCTCCCACTGAACTAAACATGGGAAGAGAGATCCCACATCACTCTTTGGTGTCTGTACACTGGCTGTGGCATCCTTTCAGAGCCTCGCTGACCCAGACTGTCACTTATAGAAATCCCAGGGTACTGTGTAGGCCTCACATTGTTCTTTGTGCTTATTACTTTATTTCATCCCTTTCTTTTCCAATTTTGGGACTGACATGTGGCTCTGGTGGTGATGTGACGTGTCATAAATAGACACCCTGTGTGCAGACAGTCAGTAGCCTGGGAAATCAGGGAGTGAGATGTCGCCCTTCCACTCCTCTCTGCTTTGTCCTAGGATGTAAAGCTCAGAGAAAATACTCTGAGGTCTAGTAAGTATAATTACTATATATTTCAATTAATGTAAGAATATTGTGTATAATCTCACTTGTGTTCTCTTTAAAAATTATCTGAATGGTATCATTTCATCAACATCTTTTTTAGAGCAAAATGTTTGCAAGGTGAATTTGGCTCCTTGAAAATATACAGTACTCCAGACTGTGATGGGCCCCTTGCTGGAAACCGTTCAATGGACACTGGAACTATTTTGGCCTTTTTGGAAGCTGTGAGGCTTTACAGAGGCATTCCCATGGCTATGCATTCTCTCAGGAGTGGGGAAAAATGGATACAGGGCTGGGAGGCAGCTAGAGGAGGACAGAAGGTTTGGAGGAAAGAGCAGTGAAAGCAGCTCATCAAAGTCCACTCTTGGCTGCTACCTGTTGATAGTCAAGGGAAGATGAATCACCAGTTTAGGTCTGTGACAGGTTTCCTGAGATGAGAAAAAAAGGGGGCCAGTAAATGCATGCAGCCTCGTCCCATCATCCCTTTAATAACCTGTAATATCGCAGCAGGATATTTTTGTCACACCGAATCTGATTGATGGTCTTGCCTATAAGACATTACAAGTGTAGGGTAAATTGACCGAACACCTAAACATACAAATTATTAAAAGGAGGGGGGAGCTGGCCTGGGCCTCCTGGGGAAAGCAGGCAGGCTTTAGTTAAGATGATCCCATTTCCAAGTGCAATTTATAGTCTATTGACTCGCAGCAGTGTCTTTTCAGATGTGAGGAAATTGTCATACATTGCAAATGAGAAGCTGTTTTGACATCAGGATCGCAGAGAGTGCCAGGAAGAAATGATATCAGTGCCTGGTCTGTTAAGGTTAAATGAAGTTGCATTGTTGCCAGCAGATAGGCATTCATTTCCTTTTCTTCCCTGCCTGTCCCTGTGTACAATTACTGTGATTAGGATGAGTAACAATGTGCTTCTGACACCCATTGTATTGACAGCTCGCCTAGTTTTTTCCACTCAAGTGGCACTAGTCATTACTTAAACACTTGGGTATTTTGACAGGGAAGATCCATGCCTGCCAGTCAAGTGTATCAATGACAAGGTGGCCTTAGCCCCTGGACACGTACTGCTGAATTAAAACAGTCAAAGCCATCGCTGCTGGAATATGATGAACCTTTTTGGAAATGGGGCTCTGGTAAACCCAGAGAGACACTCACGCACTTGGTGTGTTCTTCCTGTCTTCTCCACACATTAATGCCAGCACTGTGATTGTTTTTTCTCCATCTACATTGTGATCTCTTGGAAGAAGAGCATGATTGCAAAGTAAATTATTACAAAGGTTAAAATTATTTGGGGCTTTTACATTTATATTGGGGGACAGTTTTAATTTGGACTATACTGGAAAAGAGTATCAGTTAGCAGTGCTGGGGCAGTCTGAGAGTTAAGTAGGTTAATTTAGTTGAGAAGGTTGCCAGGTACCCCTATGGTAGTTTTCTGCCTACACTTTTTCCTCTACTGTGTGCTCTGAGATCTCTTCCAATTATGTCTTATGTATACATCAAAAGAAAATCTATTTACCAAGGTTCCTTGCTTTTTATTTTGTTTTTTCCCCTGTTATTAGTGTAGCTTGGGTTCAATACGGCAAAAACCATGTGAGAAATAAAAAAATAGCTTTGCATAGAAGGGTTCTGAATATTTAGAAAAATATTTGTGCTGAAAGTTAAAGGATGGAGGTGGAAAACTAACATACTTAGAACACACCAAAAAAACCTGCCAGCTGTGGGTTTTTGCCTCAATCCAAGACTTTGAAAAGAGCTGGGCACATCCAGTTGCTTAAATATTACTGTGCTTTCAAAAACCATTAGGGCTTTGCAGATGTCCTAGTATAAGTGAATATATGAGTGTGTGCACATATACACAAAGAATTCAACAGATTATTGTTGGAGTTACTAAACTGGTACACTGCAATGCTGCTGGATTTTCATAATCTGCTCCCTCCTGCCTCACTCCAGCCCACAACCTCGCCTGGTGCTGGGTGGTGGTAATAAAGAAAATGGTTTGCAGATTTCTACTGGAATCAGAAAGGAGTCTTAAGCTTTACTGGAAAATCAATTATGTAGTAGGCAAAGTACCCCATAATGTTCAGCAAAAAAATATGCTAACATCCAGGTCAGTACATTGGAAAACACATTTATCATGATTTCCATGAAAGCCTCAGCCTAGTGTGTCCCAAGAGCAACCTCTGAACTTTCTTGAACCAAACAGTCAAATGGAAAACTCTGCCTACTTGGCATTTTAAAAATTTTCTCCTCTTCTGAGCCTTGAACTGGAAGCTTCATAAAAGGGGCCCTTCCATCTCCTCAAAGAGGTTTCAATAAACATTTCCTGTAGAGAAGATATTTTTTGTTGCCTGACTTTTCTTTGATTCAGCTCTAAAAAAGGGCTTTATACAGATCCCCAAACTTCTTTTACCAGTGATTTTACTCATGAAACATTGACTATTAAATGTAATTAAATGCAGAGAGCATTAACTGTGTGTACTATCAAATTACTCCTTCTGTCAGTCAATAAGTTTCCTTGAAATATTTGCTTCTATGTTGTTTGGTATTCCTCATTTCTGTGAGAGATTATAATGGAAAAGGTAATTATATATTGGCAGTGTTGGCCTAGGTGCTGTAAAAATGTAAGGCTAGAAAGAGAGAGAGAGACTGTCCTTTCACAGAGCTATTTACAACCCAGAAAATATGTGTACACCTGAGCAAATGCTTGCGTGGTGGCTGAAAGAAAAAAGCCATAAATGGCTGCATGTCACTCAAAAATGGTGTTTCATGTAGCTGTCTGTGTCCCAGGGTATATCCAATCATCCTGCTGTGTATCCATTTCCCAACTTCTCTTTTTCTGCATAGGTTGTGAGCAAAACCTTTTTTTGTTAAGTATCTATACAGCTTCCAATAGAATATTTGAAATAAACTATGAGGATCATTTGGCATCCAAGTTTGAATGGCTTGCTCTCTGAACAATAATGAACTACTAATGTTGTCAAACCTTGCTGGACTTAATTCATAGTTCTGTTCCTCTACCCAACACAGTAGTAGTAGTGGCACACGAATCCACCTGCAGATTCTAACACTAAGAATGGTACTAGTTTTCCCCTCTTTGCTGCCATGATTTTTGCCCTTGATACATTCCTGAATTGACCTCAAAAACTGTAGAAAAACAGGTCTGGAGGGTCGATTGGAAGCAGTCTTGTGCATTCCTCCTCAAGCAGGCCTGGCAATCCTTCTATCATCCCCAATGGATTTTGGTTCAGTTAAAGATGTCCCTTTGTGGAAGCTTCACAGCTTATCCAGGTGGTCCTTCTTCAGGTTGGAGACCTTCACCATCCTTCCTGTTAGAATGGTTTCTCATGTCTAAACTTTTTTTCCTCTTCCCACAGTTTATGGATATTCTTTCTTGACTTACCCACTGTGAATATGGAAAAGAAACTTTCCCTTTAATGCTTGCAGCAGAATTTTAATCCATTTTTGACTGTATCCTCCTAAGGCTGAAGAATCCCAACTTTTTTTGCAGTTCTTGGTTTTCCCTCTATCATCTCCCTATGTATCTAGCAAGACTTACTGATTCATCCATGTGATAGTCCTTTCTGCATTTATAAAATTTGTTTGATAGCATTTTTATCCATTTTTAATTATTCTTATGCATGCAGAGAATACTGTGTCTCTCTCTCCACAGTCAGAAAAGCCAGTTTCACCTTCAATAAAGAGCAGAGCTTACTGCAGACTCATCAATGCAATGATCTTTTTGGGTACTGAAATCTTGTGATTTTGTAGTTGTTGATGGGTAAAGACAGAGTTTACCTGGATGAAAGGAAAATGCCTCAGATAACTTATTACTAATTGTGATCTTGAGAATATTCTGCAGCTGGTGGGGAAAATGATTTAGTGTAAGTCTATACAATTTTCTTTTTTCATGACTTAGAGTGGACTATTTCCTGACAAGTCAGTGAAAGGAAACAGCATCAGTCCTAAGGCAATCTACTTAGAATCAAATAGCAGTGAATTTCAGTGTATGGGTACAACATTTTTGTTAAAACAATGCTACTGCTGATGATTGTCTTGGGAAGGTGATGTGACAAACACATTTACTCAAAAGTGGGCCTAAGGTTTACCATAGCTGGGGAGAAAGGGAGCAGAAAAGTCCATGTCCCATTGCATTTTGCTTTTCAGTCAAAAGATGAACTCCCTTCAAAATGTAAGTATTGAAAGAAACAGAAAATTCAGGGTAAGAAGCACAGAGAAACACCTTTTACCCCACATGATTTGTCTGCTTACATTCTAAACTAAGACTGTCTAAAACTAGTAATGAGCTATGTTAATTGCTCTCTTTTATATGATTGTTTAAAATGTGATTTTTTTTCAGCTCAGATATATTAAGTTTAAATATTTTCCTGCTAGTCTGAAAGGAGAATGGACAAACAGGTTTTTTTATAGTCAAGCTAAGTACCAGCTGTGTCTCTAGATTTTGCAACCACCTCTGACTGATAGAGTTATTTCCTGGACAGCCAGTAAACAAAGCTGCATGGCAACACCCAAGGGACAGGAGCACTTTTAAGCATTCTTTACATGTCTATGAAAAAACCTGACTGTAGCAGTCAACAGTCTTGGGGGAAATGCTAAGCATGGATATCTTCATCACTTTTCAATTAAGCAGCAAGCTTATGAATTCAGGAAGCCTGGAGGGAGAAGTTGAGCTCTGAATGTATCTCTCAGGGCTCACACTGGGACAGTTTATCCCTCAAAATGTGTATATTTTGGGAAAGGATCCCAAAGATGTGATTTATTGTCTGGAAGGCACAAGATGGTGAGAAGTACCTTGAGAATTACTTGTATCTGATGTTCTGCTGACTGATAGAACAGGAGATGCAGAAAACCCAATCCCCAGATTTGCTCATTGTCATCACCTCTCATTTGCTGTGAAAAAGTCATTATTTCATTGAGCTTGTGGTCCCATTAATTCATGTTCTACTCCTATCTCCAGGTTTCTCAGAACCCAATATGATTTCATGGTTTTTAGAAATCTTTCGGCTTCCCATCCTTCTTGATAAACGCTTCCTATTCAGTTGCCTGATAAATAATGCCTTAGAAAATGTCCTCTATGTAATGGATAAAGGCTCACATTGACTTCATTGACCATGCAAAACTAAATGCCTTAAAGGTTAAGGAACAACTATTAAAAATGTGAGGTGTCTTCAATTTATATTTCAGAACTTTATACCCATTATAAAACTGAAGATATTTTATAATTATGCCAACAACAATTAATTAACTTAACATCAAGAACTCCAGAATGATTGAATTAACAGTGAAATGATGATAAGGCTCCAGTTCATCTTAGAGTTTTAGCAAATAATTTATTATCCAGTAGATGCTTAGACTTCGTAACATGTTTCAAGAGTCACTATTTTTCTGTCTTCCTTTCCATGAGTTTCAGTGTCAGTCTCAAAGACCAGGCTGAATTTCCATCTCCTATACTGTGTTCTGCTGATTTCAGCAGAGCTCTGCTGGAGATTCAGTCAGTTTGTGAATTCTGTGAGATTCAGTCAGTTTGGCTGGAGCCAGTCTTGAAACTAAAGTCTGTGGCTGCTGGGGAAAAGGAACTCATTTGTTTCTACAACACAACTTCATGCAGTGAAATGATCCTGGGCTGAACTACGTTGGACAAAAGCAGTTCTGCAGCAACCCTTGTGAGCCTCTGCTTTCCACCAAGGTTGTTGGCAACTAGTGCTGAGATCAAGTGATTGGAATGTGGCATAAATGTGATTGTGTAGCATCTGCTTGCATGTAGCCAGGAAAGCCAGAAAGCTCACAATGAATTTTCCTGTTGGACTCTTCTTATTTTCATCTTTTCAGCCCCATGACATCCATGGCAGTGTAAAAGTGAAATGGTGAAAATGAGCTCAACATCACTGCAGTGGAAACCACCCTTGCATTGCCACTTGCAAGGGAAAGTGGTTTGATCCCTCCACCTCCTCGCCTGTTTTGTGCAACTACAGTTCTTCGGGTGTAGAAGTCCTTTTGGGTTACTCCCAGAACCACAGGACGGGAACAAGCAGTTGCTTTACCAGGGGAGCTGATAAAGTCTGGCTCTGTGTGGGTCTGTCTCGCAGGAATGTGCTTCTGTGTGGAGACTGTGAAAGGAGTCCAAGAGCACTTGTGTCTGTCCCTGATGGTGAGGTTATGCTGCGGCTTTGATCTCTGCTGGGGCACTGACCGAGGTTTGCTCTCTCTCTCTTCCCTCTGGACACACATTTTCCTAAGGCTGTATTGTGGAGTGCTCTATCTGCCACTGGAGTTGGTCAGAATGAGTTCTTGGTTTGAAAAGTTACTGGGGAGGGACATTAAGACAGCATGACTGCAAGTTTGTTTCTTCAGAAAATAAGCTAAGTAATGCTCACAACCAAAAGTCATATTTTAAAAAATTCCTGTGTATAAAGAAAACATAAATATAAGAAAAATCCAGGCTGAAAATTACTAAAAACTACTTATGGGGCAGTTAT